>NW_010389194.1:11806-25508 GCF_000710305.1 Buceros rhinoceros silvestris
TTTTTTTTTTTTTTTTTTTTTTTTTGTGGCTGGGGTGGGGTGTGGGTAGAAGAAAGATTTTGGGACCAAGAAACAAATATTTGGAAAAAAATTATTTTTACACCTACAGCTTAAGTAGCTGATGCCTAGGATAATAAGCCTATGAAATTAAAAGACATGGAATTTCTAAAAGATATGGAAAACAGAGGGTTCCTTTTGCCTGGAAAAACTGACTAATAAAATGGGGTTTTAACTCCTCCTTCTTTAAATGTCCACAATGTCATTATGAATTGATCATCTAGATTCTTGTATGGTCAATGGAGAGAGTTAGATGTGTTTTGCATGCAATTGTCTTGTTTTATATGTTTTAGGATGAGATTAATGGAACCATAGAAGTGACTGTTTTTCTCCCGTTGCTTATAAAGGCAGTCTAAAAGAGTTTCTCAGATGCAGATATTGTATGATTACTCTTAAAATGAGGTGATATGCCTCCTCAGCCACTGGTGAGAAAAACAGCATGGCGTCTATTGGTGAAAGTTCAGCATGCCTAATTTGTGTTTACAGAACTAGATTTGTCAGAAAGCTACCAGCAAGTGCTGCCCGTAAGGCACTGCTTTCCTTCAGCAAGCTGCCCTCATGCTGGCCTTGCATTCTGGAGCCTGTGAGGAGAGATGCCAGAGCATGAAGCACGCTGCTTTGTGCAGAACAAGTTATTAAACGCTGCTAAAACAGTTAGCTATACCACTTTTTAAAACGGCTGTAGAAATAATAAGAGCATATGAACACTAGAGCATGAACTCTGGTGTATTGTACAACACAGCAGCTTCTGTACTCCTTAGGATCATTCTGTGATGATACTCTGTAATGATGCCATTATATTATTACTTTGTATCATTACAGAATATGAAAAAAAATTCATTTGCATGAAAAATTTCTCTAATTTATTTTTTCTTCCTTGTGCAAATTTGACTACGGAGTTCCTGTCTTTCACTGAGATTAGTACGTCTTTGTCTATTAGTATCTCTCCAGTCTCGCTGATGCCATGAGGAGGAATAGTGTATAATTACTCCTCAGGAATTAATCACAAGCATTAGACATTTTGTTATGAAGCAAGTCTGTAAAGTACGTTAAGCATACATGCTTCTAAAACAAATGGTAGCAATTGTTAACATCTTTACAACTCCCTGCCTTGGCAAGAACAAAAAGAAATAGCATGTGTCAGAATCCTCATAAAGAAGAGAATAGTTTCTCCTCATAAAGAAGAGAATAGTTTCTCCTCATAAAACAAACAAGTAACAACCTACAATGTATCCTTTTTGGCCCTAAAATGTCCATCATACACATTTGTACACTATATACAAAATAATTTCCATAGTATTGTTCAAATAACTTATTCTGCTGATTTATTGTTCCACTTTTATCAGTCATATATTGCACCATCACCAGTTACAACATCAGCCATTAACCTTGCAATATCATGAAAAGGACAGCCTAACCTCACTGCAACCGAGCTTGACAATGAAATATCTAACAACTGATAGTCAAAACCCCCTATTATATATTTTACAAGTATAGCAACGTATTTCCTTTACTTATATCTAAAAATATATTTCTAAAGCTTTTAAAAAACAGCAAACACCATAACATAATCAATAACAATTTCTGCTAAAGTTAGGACTGAACCCTTTATTCCAATACTTGCTAACTTTATGAATAATGCTGTTGTGGTCTGAAGGGTTATCCATATGCATGAGTTAAGTATGTACAGAACTTCAACAAGATCAAGGTCATAACTTACTAAATGAGCCTTTTCCTCAGTTATTTTTGGACCAAAAGCACGTTATGCTAAAGCTTAAGTTGTGTCTGCTATATTTGCTGATGGCTTCCAAACCAAATTTTGCTAAACCTACAAAACAGGGTTAGATTTGCTTTGTACATTTAGCTTTGAGAGTCTGCAGTGCTTCATAGTTTAACAGAAAAGCCTGTCTGTCCTTAATACAGGGATTAAAGTGACATACTTTATTGCACAATTTGCAATATTGTGTTTGAAATCTCTGCAGGATCACCCAACCTGCTGAGTGTAATTTCAGAACCTAGCAGTACCATTAAAAAATAAATGTTCTGTTGACTATTCTACCAAATCGCCATTACAACAAATGACAAGG
This sequence comes from Buceros rhinoceros silvestris, assembly GCF_000710305.1. Lineage (NCBI taxonomy): Eukaryota > Metazoa > Chordata > Aves > Bucerotiformes > Bucerotidae > Buceros > Buceros rhinoceros. Next base: position 13,951 of record NW_010389194.1, read on the forward strand.
ATCATCCCCCTGGGATACCCTAGAATGTCTGATCTCTGTCCCACTGTATGCTGATTCTATGCTGAGTTTGTCTGATGTTTGAAGAATATGCCAAAACCCCACCTCCCTGTTTTTTTTTGCATTTAAGCCTTCGAAATGAATTCTCAGGCAATGAAAAGTCAACACGCCCCCTATTCTTTGCTTTACCAAGTCATATTATGTCTTGCCTTAACAACATTAATAAAACAATGCAACCATGATGACCTAGAGAGAGCTCTTTTGTTCAATATATGTCGGTGTCTTTTTCATGATGTGATTTCTTGACCTTCTTCCAGGTCTCTCTTATATAGTGTGTCACTAATTATTTGCATCTTTTCCAGCCTGTCTCTTTCACAGACTATCAAGCTAGTGAAGTGTTTATTTTGGTTCACTATATAAGCCATTGATATATGGGATTGGTAGCTAGAAATACATAAATGTCTGGAGATCAAATCCATTCTTGTATTTGACCTTCATAATGTGAACAAGTAGATACAGTTCATGAACTATGCTGAATAAATTATATTTAGACAAGTTACTAGGTCTAGGAAACGCTTCATTTTCCTTGGATTTTATGACTATGGTTCTGTGCTCTTTATACTTATAATTCTCAGCAGTTTTGAGAATTAAGTGTATGTCCAGCCATATTTTTGAATTATGCAGCTCATCTAACTGAGGATAGGAATACATGAGGACCTAAGGGGCAGGAAAATTTTTTCTACAGAAGTAATGTTCTTCATATCACAATGATAGGCCACTGAAATTTTCATTTAACTTTTTCCCCCTCTTTTTATGTTACTGCCACAGGAGTGCAACTATGCTGAGAGAAAAACTCCATAACATTCTTACTCTGGCCAATATCTCTAGGGTGAATTGTGCCAAATTTGCAGAAAATACCTGCAGCTCAGGTTCTCAGAGGGACTTCGGAAAGATCTGTTCTGAAAGTTTTCAACTTAGAAGAATGCTGCCCAAGAGGGCAAGAGGTTTTCACTTCACAGAATCGTCAATTCAGAGGATAAATTAAGGTAGCATTACAAATCCTTCTTGAATATGAGGGAAGCCTGCCCCTCATTATTACATTTTGCATGGCTGCCATTGCTCTTTGGTGCCTTAGGTAGAATTTAGGCAGACTCTAGGTGTTCAAACTCCAAAACTGGATTCTTAGCATTGCCAGCTTCTCACAAGTTTCCTGAAGTCCTTGATTTTGGTGATTACACTTCAACATACAAATTTCCCTTTTTTGGACATTTGTGGTAGAGCCGCGAAATAACAGTCCCTTTCCATCAGCATAACAAGCTTCGTGGAATGAGCCAAGGGAGGATTTAATCACCAAGTCACCAACTTGACTGAGTGTGAGGCTCAGCCATGCCCCGAGGTGGGTCCGCTGGAACTGGCTGTGTCTGGCATGGGGAAGCCCTGGCCTTTCCTTACAGAGGCCGCGCTGCAGCCCCTTGCCAGCGCCTGGGCACCTACACCCAGTACAGTGCTTTTTCCTGCAACCTATTTGTGCTTAAACCAACGTGTAAAATTCATATTCTTAAACTCACATTCTTGTACTAAAAGCTGGGTTAAAGAAAAAAAAGAAATATAATATTTCATATGTTTTAAAACATAACTGTTACTATTCCGACTTGCACCTGAAGTCTGTATTACTAGCTTTGTCTCATGAAAGGGGACCTGTTTTGTATAGAGAGAGAGGCAAAGAAATAGAATCAGTCAAATATAAGCCATAAATACAATTAATTAGCAATGATTTGTTCTTTAATTTTTTTTTTAACATGGTATATCTGCCTAGACTACCCAAAAGTAGTATGGAATTGGCACTAGTGTAGGGTAAGAGACAGTATTCACCCACAGTGCTCCATGCAGGAAGAACAAAGTGGTTCCCAGTGGCCTGAGCTTGAAATCTGCCGTGGAAAATGCTGCCGTGCAGCTCAGACCAGGTAATTCCTCTCCCCTTATTGTTCAGCATGGAAAACAGCAGTCCTGAGCTGATCATCTGTCAGCAGTACCGTCACACTTCACTGTTTATCTCACTGCTTCTTCATACTTTCTTCCAGGCTCTTGCCTGCAACGATCTTCACTCTAAATGTTGACTTCATTGGCCTGTTTTTCCATAACCGATAGCTCAACAGAAATGCAGTTGAAATATAGAATATTCTCTTCCAAATCCTGAAAATATCCACATCTTATCTGATACTTCTCACCTCCATCCTCAATTCATTTCATCACTTTCTCTTGTTCTACACCGTCTGATCTCCACAGGCATGTAGTAAGCAGTTTCTTCCTTTAGGACTATTTGCACAAGTGCTGACTCATCCTCACTTGTTATGATATCATTAGCATTTTTTCAGATCACTGAGATAGGTGTCTTCCTGTGTTGCAAACTGCAGGTGTTGTTGAATACATATTTTTTTTTTTTACTTTTAAGTACACTTAAAAAGGAAGTATTCCATTACTAATGTAAGATGTAGCAACACCTATGTGGTTACACTTCTTGAGGCTTCTTATCTGGTATAACATCTTAATTCATTATCACCCTTTCATATGAGGGCATTCTGTGATGCAAAACCACAACCAATTCTTCAGTTATGCAGGAAAATCACCCATTATTCTATCATTTTGCTGTACAACTGAAAAGTTGATTGTGATTTTTCAATTCTGAATTGGTTGTTTCCCTTGCATGCTCTTTTTGGTTTTCAGAAGTCATATTAATCATTTTATCCCTGCCTGTGACAAATAAATGCATCTTTCAGTGCAATCTTCATGTATAAATAATGTGCTTTTCTGAATGTGCCAACCAAAATGTGATGAATGGTAGGGCCATCTTCGGTCTCTCCTTTGGATTTTCTTGTGATGTAGTAGACAGAAGGAGAATTGAGTCTCAGTCCCTAGGGATGTGTTACCATTGTAATGGAATTAATAGAGCTGATAAAATGAATAATTCATGATGCAGTATCTCTTGACAAATCTTCTCAAAAGAATTCAGTACAAACCAGCTAACTTCTGGTTAGGAACTGTCAATCACTGCCCCACCTTTTTTATTTGTTTTTCTTTTTTTTTTCCCCTCCTCCAGTTAACAGCTATTATTAATCGTATAATAATTACCGTCCTTTTATGTTCTTCCCTCTAACAAAATACAACTAAGGAGGAATTATGGAGTCAAAATAAACAAACAAAAGAAGACACATTACAAATAACAATAACCACAATATTACTATTTGAACAGAAGGATTTAACTTTTTCCAGTAAGCTAATATATACATAAATATGTTTATTTCCTGTATTCAACACCTACGTGATATAATCTAGTATCTTCTCATTTAAAGACCATTAGTAGTAGTACCTACTTGCTTTTTAACCAGTCTACCCGTATCTACTCCCAGCACTTTAAATATGAACTGCTTATTCATGACTCAGAGGTGTTTCAATCACAAGATTAATTACCTGTGCCGTGGGGTTCCTCGGGGTTCCAATTTTCAGGTGCTTCTGGGCAGATGTTACATCTTCGTTTCTCAGAAAACTTCCAGCTTCCATAGAACCAAGAAAACCAACCATGGAGAGTGAGGAAAAGACAAGTCATTGCTTGTTTCTTAAGGTTAAGATGCATGACCCTACCTCAGTTCAACAACATTTATTACCTAGTTTATTTACTAACATAGCATTCTTCTTCTGGAGAACTGTTGAATCAGAGAAAACATTAAATAAGGCAAAGGGGCTTTAAAAAGTGGTCATACTGGATTTTGGATATCAAACTGTCGTAAGCAGGTTGCAGCACATCCCAGAATTACAATCTACAGTTACAAAAACACCTCTACATACATCATGGTTGTTTTATCCCTGATTTTACTTTGACTTCATAACGGTCGTCAATCAAGGGGAAAGTTCCAGATACCATTATAGATAAAATGACACTAAGTGAGATAATCTTGGTTTTAAGTTGGTTTAATTTCAAAATTCTTTGAAGACCACAGAACTTCAGAGATGCTAAAAAAACCTGTTTAAATTATACAGCATTTTAGATTAAAAGCATTAGATACATTAAATTATTCTGAACTGCATGCATTTAAGTAATGTCTGAACAGGAGACCTATACAATCCTGGACCACTTCATCTGATTAAGAAAATTTAAATTATACAGAGTAGAGCTAATGAGAGACATGAAGATGAAGCTATATCTCCCTGAAGCCATCTGGTCAATCTACATCTATTCTTCACATTTACTGTTCTGTTAGTTTATCCAAAAGAAGGTTAAAAAGGTAATTTAGTAGAGTCATCAGTAACTGAAAAGATTTCCAATAGAACAGGACACTTGAATTAACCAGCCCAAAGAAGTACAAAGTTCAGTGGCTGAAATTCAAACCTGTATAAATTAAGACTGGAAAAAGGATATACATTATTATCAGTGAAGATAAGAAGCAACTGGAAGAATTTGTAGGGGCATGTTAGTCACTTCAAGTCTTTAAAGTAGGATTGCAAGCTTTTCTACAGTAATTGCCTTAGCTCATGATTATTCATTAGTCACTAGAAAAGCAGAAGTTGTGACAGATTGGTTCCATACAGGGTTTACACAGTTTTATTAAAAAGATACAAATTTAAATATTTTTAAATATTAGTTGTAAGAAATAAAGCTATTTATGAATAAGAATTGGTAGAAGTGGTGCAAAGTATTCTATCAAAACTGAAACTCTGTTTACTACCAATAATCCTAACATGCAGCCTTTTACCTCTCCTCCTGTGCTCAACAGAGAGTTGGTATCTAGGGTTTCATTACCCTCCTCCTGCACACCTCTGCATAGTCACAGCCGAGACAGAGCTCCTGCAAGCCTGACAATCAGGAAGTTGTTCCCTCTGCCCACTCTTGCAGGCAAGTCTGATCTGATTTAGCTACGATTTTGCTGACAGTCACATGGATTCTTAGGCATGATGGAGGTGAGTCATTAATTAAAATTAATTGAGTGTGGGTACAATCACACAAGTACTTCTGCTGGTTTGTATGTTATTTCTATATCTCTCCTGACACACAGTGACCGAAAAAGGAGATATGAGCTGGCCTAAGTTTCTTTTTATTTCGTTCCCCTAGCAATTATATAACCATTAAAAAGTATAGAACTGCTGATATAAACTGTGTGAAAAATGAAGAATAACTGTATTTTAACTGCTGTATCATCCCAGCAGCCATGTTGAACATTTTCTGCCCTTGTGTAAGAGGGACTATGATAATCATAGATTTTTACCCTTTAAATGCAATTTTAGAACTGTTTAGAAACAGCTAAAGTTAAATAAAGAAATTTTTGGCAAAACGCAGTTCTTTATGCTTCAGCATTTTACATTGTTGGTCTTTAAGAAGGATGCTTCTAGTTGAAGACTTTTGATGTTAACATTATTATTGCTCCTTTGGTAACAGTGGTAGCACGTAAATAAATGCTGGCAGAATTTAGACATGAAGCTTAAAATTGATATTAAGGTCTAATTCCTGAACATGCTGAAAAAAAATGTTCAGTGATGTTTGTTGTCAAATCTCTACTGTTTTCACATGCATGACAAGATCAATATGGAAAAGTTTAGCACAAGAAAACCCTCCTATTTTTTAAAGCCAGAGCAGCATTATGATGCAAACTAATTACCATTCTGTGGAAGTTCCACAGCAGAATTTAATATCAAAATTAATTTATATTTCCTCCTTATATTTTTGTATTTTAATTGTAAAATTGTTTGAAGTTCCTTATTAGAGAAGTAATTACTTCCTCTGGAGTTGGGACAGTGGTCAAATGTGCTCTATCTATTATTAACCTCTACAATGCTCACCATTAAGTGACATAACCTATTTGTAATCTTCAAATAATAATGGACTATATTGGTACTGGTATTTGAGGATCTTTTTTCTGTAAAACTTAGACTGTGTAGGAAAAAAAGGAATGTGCAGCTTGCCATGTAAATAGTTATTAAAATTATTTTGCATGCGCAGACAAAATTCCCATTGTCTTATGATGCAATATTTAGCATGGCACCACGACCTGCAGCTCTGTCATGACACCTGTATTTAAAGGTCTCTCAACAATGAAGAGTCTACGTTACACTTGTAACAGATGTATTTGGTATCATCAGTTTGAAAGTTTTCCTTTCAAAGTATCATTCAACACAAATATCTCTCCATACTTTCCCAGCAAGAAGTTATTGCCCTGTCTTCTGCAGATGGATAAAAGATTCTACTTTTCCTTTTTCCATTAGTTTTTAAAGTGTTTGAATATTGTTTGTCTGATCATTCTCTTATAAAGAGTAAGGAATACAAATTTTCTCAACATTTCCAAGTAAGTTTCTGTAATTCGCAGGAATATTCCGAGTAACAAACTGACTTCACAACTCTTGTGATGCTTGCCAAAAATCTTGTGTCTGCCAAAGGAGTTTTTGTTCCAGTGTTTTTAAACCAGTTCTTGCAGCTTGGTGAAAAGCACACACTCCCGCTCTGAATCCTGTTTTTAGTAATAGCCATTATAACTCATCAACCATTGCTCCTGCAGCAGCATCATCTCTAGTCTTTCTCAAATAACTTCAGGACCAGAATAATTATATGACTTTTACAACAATGGGCAAGTCTAGTTTGTTCTCTCAGAGTAAACATTGATTAAACATTTTGTAAACTGAGGTGCAGAAAGCAACGAAATATAACGTCAGTAGTGTCCTGGAGCTTGTCTCTGTCACCAGGTGTTACCGGAAAAACCCAACAGTCGTTGCTGCCTTCATGTTGAGTGTCTTACAGACATTCTCCTAGAGAGCAAAGCCTGAGACACTGCCTCTGCATGTAGACTCTCACTTATACTCTTGAGATACCTGGTGAGTATAGCAACAAATTTTTTTGGGTCATTCTATCATTCTTATGAAAAAATGTTTTTTTCATCAAAATATATTGTGTATCAGGTTTCTTTGTAAAGTGAACGTGAAAAGAAATACTGGTCTTTAGGACAGGCTTATAGAATACTCATCATAGGAGTTATAAGGGAATAGAAAAGTATAAAAAGGATATTTCAAAGTTCAGATTTACTTTTTAATCTCCAGAACTCTGGTAAATTTAACACTAATAAACATAAATGGGACATGAGAGATTTTCTCTCATTCTTAGGGGCTGGCTGAGTCCCTTGCCTTAATTATGCACATTGCTGCCCAATCTCTCTAGGTCAGATAACTCCTCATTGCAAGTCAATGTATTCATAAACAATATATCTCAGGAGCCCACCACTGCCCTGTAACTCTGCAGGAGATGCTGTCAGTCAAGCTATTTGAAAATCTTATCCCTCTTAGATCTTGAATGCTGCCAAAACTGTATTTTCTTAGTGTGTAATCTATGTGAGAGAGCAGGACCCGAAATGGTGAGTCACACCTAGCAGAGCATCCTAGCTTGGACACAGCAGCTTCTATGGGTGTGGGAGAATTAAGTTACTTGTCTAAAGCCAGAGAGAAATCAATCTGGTAGGTTAAAAATTAAGCTTTAAATTCATATTTAAGTTGCCAGATGCTCTATCCAAGATTAAAGGTTTCTTTAGACTTGGTATACAAACACCCATCATCTGCTATTTTGGCACTGACAAAATAACCTTTAATTATTATTTTTTTTCTTGTAATTTTATTGCTTGTGCTTTGCCCTGGAGATCGCAGAATTATGAGGTATTTCTCTTGGGGCATCACCCTGAAATGTTTAAGAAGATTTACTTCCTCCCCCCAGAAACCCATGCTACTGTAAGAACATTTCCTGTTATACTATTGCTTCAGGGGGTTAGATTTTTTTCTTTTTTAGGAAGATATTTTATGACTACTACTCATCTTCTATTCCTGAGTTAGATGCAACTAAAAAGACATGCCTTTTAAAAATCTTTTTTAGCTTTTGTTGATATGCAGGACATACATAAGTGCTACGAAAATAATGACTCTGTTCATAATTTGTCCTAATAATTGACTCTGATTAGAGACATCTGGCTGGAGAACAGATGACTCTCCTTCTGGAGAGAATCAGAGAAAAGCTATCTGGACATTTGTTTAAGAGACAAAGATACAGCTAGACAACCATTGCAGCTTATCTAATGTTTCAGTTTTGGTTTTGCTTATCACTTACTTTTCTGCAACTCTTAGACTTCCTCACTGAATCCTGTAGTGGAATATGCATAAAACAGTGGAAGGAAATAAGCAAAGTGATGATTCCAATAACCTTTGTGTCACATTTTCCTAAGCTCCCATTTTGAAAGCATGTGCGGTCACACCGCACCAACCTGTAAGTACGGACGATGGTAAATGCAATGATTTTATTCTAAATCATTACTTTAAAATCAGGTCATCTCCAATATGTGTACAAATTGATATATGACACAATTGTTTACAAGTCTGATAAATAAGTAACTAGCATTTCCATCATTAAATTTTGCATTTTTAATCTGATCTTTCCTTAGGGAGCCTTGCTGTCTTGACTCTTGTGAAGTATCTTCTAAAAAAAAAAAAATCCGTTTTATTAACACTATTCTTTACTTCAGTGTTATTCTAGCCCTGCATTCCCTATTCCTGAATACTCCAATGGCCTCCAAAGCACATCATTTTTTCCATCAGAGAATTGTTGCTTCCATGATATCTGTATGAGTTACATTAGAGGTTTTCTACAACCTGGGCTGATCTAATGAAATCATCTTTCATTTCAATAATAGTTCAGCTTTAATTAGCATCCTGGCTACTATGATTCATGGAAAATACATGGAATAGCAGTGTTCTCTTTTAGGGTCCAAACTATATAGCCACATATATTTTGTAAGGTGGCAGGCTTACGTGTATCTACCTGTTGCTCAACAGATGTCTTGGACACTAAGTTCTTCCCTCATTAGAGTATTTGTTTGTGTGTGCAACTATTCCCAATTGGAGAAGTATATTTGCTCTGAAATACAAAGCAAATTAACACAAACTCCACCTCTACAAACTAGAAAACATGACACTTGCTCTGTATGAAACATTCAAGTTAACCAAAAGACCCAAATAATGATGAGTGATATACAAGATTATTTTTTTATCAATATTTCAGAAGACTATATCTCTAAGGAACGAGAAATCACATGTTTTTCTCGATTTTAACGGCCCTGTTCCTTCATGCCCATGTTGTTGGCCTTTCCCTCCATGGCTGTAGTCTTTTTTCTAGTAAAAAATAAGCTTTGCACAGTAAAGAGTCTTCAGTTCTTCACTTCTGTAAGTCCCAGAGAAATATATACTAACTTGAAATCTCATTAGGAAATATAATTTTGAGTTCCTTCAGCATTTACCAGCTCACTGACAGAAATTAATTATTTGAGAGATTTTCTTTACATCCAAGTTAAAAGAAAACAACGTATCTTTTTCCACTAAATGAAAGAAATTGAGAACTACAACTAATTCACTGTATTGTAATTGATTTATGAGGTTCTAACTTCATGTAAGCACAAAATACGAAAAGGTGAGAAACCTGTGTAGTTTTCCAACTGTTATGCATGCAGTTAAACTAATTGACCATGAATTTGTTGGTAGTTGAGCTTTGAAGTGGTACAAAACCAGAGTACAGTTAGATATTATTTTAATGAACAGTGATGTGTGAAACGAATCATAGCCTTGTCAACAAGGCAACAGTGAATTATATCCCAGCCACGGTTAAGAGAAGATATGACAAACATATTGGGTGTAGTTTTCAAAGGTGCCAGAGGTTTGTCAGTTTGATATTTCTGAAACGAAAACTGTAAAACGAAGGTGCTTTACAAGTGCTCATTATCAGGAATAACAAATATAACTTAACACAGTATTCATGCATTCTTAAGGTTTTGTGAACATGGGACAAGCCTTAGAAAAAATTCTATTCGTATTCAATAATTGTAACAACCAATTCTTTCTTTGATACATGCTTATAGTAATAGAATTTTCCTGAACATATGGAAACAGAATAGAAATATCTAAATGAAATATGAGGAATATTGTTGCCTTATTTGGATTTTATTATTATTATTTTTAATATTTGCCTAAGAATCTTTGTAATCTCTTTTCAGGAATGCTCAATATTAAAACATAAAGCTACTGCTTTACCATTGTTGCAAATGTTACCTGAAACTCATTAAAATTTAGGAGTAAAGATCAGAGAGATTCAGTTGACTCATTTTTGTAAGATGTTTGTCTGGCTTTTTTGCTTATCTTGTTCAGTGAGGTAGTGCCTTCAGACTTTAAAATAACAAGACCCCTCTTTAAAAATTATACTTCTAAAATTATTCCTGTTCATTCTGTAATCCTTTGTAAAAGAACATGGATTTAGACAAGCTTTTAAAAGTCAAAATATCAAGAGCTCCCCTCCTGCTTACACCCAGGAAAAGACCAAATAATTACGTTATTTATTGAGTCACGACAAACAAGTCTCCCCCAAACTATTCTATATGCAGCTCTCTGTTTTATTCTTGTAAAACTAAATTATCGTAGACATTGAGGATGATAACCTTTAAATAAAATATTAGGTACAGACAGCTTATTGGAATACATTTAGTTACAAGTGGATTTTTATAACTGCTTAGAATTGATATATTTTAATTTCTTAGATGGTCACACCCCCTTAAAATTATTATTCTGAAGCTTTGACTTTTACTTTAGCCATGACCTACTTTCTATTAAGATGAGTACTTTGGTTATAAATATCTGGCGCCTATTTCATAAGCCTTATTCTTATACAATAATAGACATTATCTAGATGCTTTCAGTAAAGCTTTTCCTTTCCTTCACTCTTCCTAGGTTATTAAAAGTTTTTATTATATTTTTCAGGGAGACAAGTGAGTGGAGGGAGGAAGGATTCGTTAAGAAATTCATAATGTCCTTTAGTGAGATAATTAATGTCTGAAATTCTTCACTCTTTCTCTTGGTAGACTCATTAAATATCTTCTATACTGCAGTGGAAGGACAAGTAACAGAATCAGCAGTGAGTTGCACTTAGTATGAATGAGAAAGTAAATAATAAAACCTTAGCAGCTGCTACCATCTGGATGGGAAACACATCAAGGAACTTGCAATTACTCTTGTTAGTAAGAAAATACAGAAGTCTTGACATCTGAAACAGTGACTGTGTGTCCTATCCAGGCACACTTTGCAATACAGAGTGCATAGTGATGAGCTTAAGAGGATGGACAAGGGTGTAATTGCAAAGAATTCTATGTAGGGCTGGCACTTTGCTTTGCCAATTACAGCTCAAATACAGTGAACACAGTCCCAGAGGCTTGCTGACCTAGTCTAACTAGGCACAAGTTTACAGTTAACTAAGTTGAGAACAGGATTCTCTAGACTTAGATAAGTGATATTTCCTTATAGAAAGCTCAGCAGGTTTAAGACAAATCAAACATTTTTTCAATCGAGTCTTTGTCATTGTTTTAATTTCTGAGTTTTCAGGTTTTCCTTTCCTTTTCCTATTGCTGAAATAAAACTCCTGATGGTCTCACTTCTGTCCTTCTTGGAGAGTCTCCTGGCCGCCTTTGTTCACACTCTGGCACCATTTCCATTGAACACTCCTGCTG
>NW_010389194.1:25593-31407 GCF_000710305.1 Buceros rhinoceros silvestris
CTGCTGAAAGTGCATTTCTACTTCTTGAGTATGTATTGTGTTAGCTTCAGATTCTTCTCTCCTGCCTGATGCTTTCAAACACTGTCTCCTCTCACATTCCATTCTTGGATGCTTTTTCTGGGCTTGGAGCACAGCCACAAATCAAGCCTAAGCACTCAAGGTAGTGGCCATGAATAATAAAAGAGGTTGCAGCATGACCTAAACCATACTAAGTAATATCTTTGAATCAGAAGTTGCTCCGGGATTACACCTGCTTTAACAGTAGGCTGGTTTTCCGAATAGACAGGAACTGCCCTCAGCAAGACCCAATACTGGGTAAATACCAATTGTAATTTTATCTGGATTTTTATCAGGTGAATGTTAAGTTAGTTTTATTAGCTTTTTCCAGTTTTCAGAGCATCAATCAAAGATAATTTAGAATCATTAAGAAGGATACACAGAGAAGGATAAAAATAAGAACAAATAATAAACAGCCATGAGTTGGCCCAATTCAAACTAGGTTGTGTTTTTCAGTGTATGGGTACTGTTTGTTACAGAGTTCTTTAGAGAGGTGCTATTTTTTTGATTCACAGTAAAAAAAAGACTACTATCAATGCTGTGACTTCTCTTGTGAGAAAGAATATTTAAGAAACATACAGAGTGGCACATTTGATCTATTCACCAAAACTGCAAACACACAAATCTCTAGGTATGTATTTTCCAGAGGGTTTTTGATTGAGACAGCTACATAATTTCAAACAGAGATGAGAGAATTTCTGAACTGCAAGAAAGCTTTATTTCAGTATTATTTTAAATCCACAGATGAACTGTCAGAATAAAGATAAGAAATGTACTCTTCAAAACAATATCTGTTTGATTTATTTGGGATTGGAAAGGAAGAAAACTTTTTTTTTTAATACTGTTCAGTATTACAGCAGATTAACTTGTAGACAAATCTTCTGTTTTCCTAATTTATGATTGCTGTGATTTTTAAATTTTTTTAAACTGAAATGAAGAGTGGATCTGTGAAGCTATTGATCTTGAAACTAATTTAGCTTGAGTATTTTTGTTAGTGAGATACTAGGACAGATCACAAGAAAACTTGTTTCTTTAAACAGTGGCACAAAAGGTTATAAAGAAATTACAAGCAGCTATGAAGCTTTTTGACATAGTCATGTGCTTCTTCCTTTCACTGCAGTCTAATACTAGAAAGTGTATTATTCTTTTTTTTTTTTTTTTTGGCAATTTTGATATCCATTCATGCTAGAGTTTGTTTCCTGATGACTTAAGGCCTGCTTTTATGCATCTTCAGATGAAGTCAACTAAAACGCAGGACAGAAGAATTTCTATTACTTCTCTCTGATCTCACAGTATGTCTACAGAGCTTTTTATTTCCTGCCCTCCTCCCTCCTCCTTTTCGAACATCTGTGATTTCAGTATTAAGTTAAAGAAAAATGCTTTAAAGTGAAACCTCTTCAGCAATGGGAAAATTTTCCTTATAGATGTAATGACAATAGTGAGATTGTGTAGGCTTAGCTCAGAGTGCACAATACACGTAATAAATTTCTTGTCCTCCTGTTTTGGGTAGATAGAGTTCGGAAAAGCACACAAAAAAGGCATTCAAAACATGGGGCACTAGAAGTGTCTCAAAGTCTTAGTCCAAGGGGAATGAATTTAAGCAGACTCATTGCTGTTCATTCTCACAATCTTTAGTCAGGGGCTACCTGGAAAAAGAAACAATAAAACATAAGTTAATGCTGGTTCACTATGGCAGGTGAACTCCCCCCGTTTCCTGGTAGGTCTAACAATGCAGTACAGGGGTCACGTTGGCTAATTAGACTGGGAGTGCATGTGCTGCGGGTCACATACACAGAGATTCAAAGTCATGTCCACCTGAGCCCACCAAAAACCACCTCAGCCAATAAGCCTACCTTGGAGACCCCCTCAATCGATGAGAGCTGAATATGGACACAAGCCCCTACCTAACTTTAGTATAAATGGAGTGTGCCAGAAGCCGTTTGAGTTGACCTTCCTCAGAGCAGCAGTTACTTTGCCATCTGAAGTAACTTCAAGGGGTTGAGTGTCCTTGCCTTATAGGCGAGTGGTCTGTGCGTTTTCGATCATCATCCTAACCTTAGATTTAGTTATACACCACGTAGTATTGGTTTCCACTAACATCCTGAACCTGTAAGTAAGTTGTGTGTGCTGAAGCATTTGTAATAGAAGATCCTTGTTCAGTTTGACTACCCTTATCTTGACACAATTAAACTGATTTTTGGAACATATTTTGTTGGGCTTACGCATCTGTGACAGTCACGTGAAGAGAACTTAGTTTGATTTGATTGATTTGAACTAAATTTTACAGGACTTTCAGCATGAACTGTGGACTTAAGGAAAACATTGTGTCATAACATTTCTGTTCCTAGGAGTTTAGGTAGGCCTACATTTCATGATAGAAAAGGACGTATACATCTATGCAGGACAAGTAAGTTTTACAGGAAGCGGCATTTCAGAAGAAAAGAGGATATGCAACAAAGAGCTTCATGAGTAGATGAAATTAAGGGTTTTTTTCATCCAGGAGACAAAATCTGCTAAGAAAGGATGAATGACTTACTAAAAACCAGTTTTCATATAGCAACAGAACAGAGGAGAAGGTTTGGGCCCAGTCCTAGTGTGACTTCAGAGGCTAAGTAGCTGTTGGTTTAAGTTTAGAGTAAGGTCAAGATCGCATAGAGGAAGAATGAATTTTGGTGAACATGTGGCTTTGTGAATCACTAAAACCAGGGAAGCAAGGAAATAGGGGGAAACAGCTCCCCTTCATCATACAGTAATGGACAGGAATTGGTTACAGGGGTACATATGGGTACCATATAAACTCCTTTACACTGATGAAGATTTCAGCAGTCACTGTAGGGACTTTGTTATACCAGAGTTGAGCTTTGAATCAGCTGTAATTTCAATTCTTATCAACTCTACAGAAAATAAAAGAAATTAGAAAGATATTGGAGAAGTTAAACAAAACAAAATTATGATGAACTAACATAATCTTCTAATAGTAAATTTCAAGCAATCTCTTCTTCAAAAATACATGAGATGTTTTCAACTGGTGTGTTTGTTTTCTCATTAAAGAAATTAATGTTATAAAGAAATATTAATATTATAAAGAAATTAATAATAGCTTTGCCTTGTCAGAAGCATAGCATCTAGAATTTACAAAGAAAGAAAGAACACCCAGCATTATTTTATTTTGAAGTAGAAATTTTACACATTTGGAGTGGTGTCTGAGCTAAAAAATATGTGGAGATTAGATAGATCAATTATGTAAATATTTAGCTTTGTTTACAGATATATTACAGTGTGAGAACTATTGCTGAGTAGTATTGAGAGTAAATCACTTAGGACATAACAAGCAAAGTGGCAGTGTAATTTTCTAAAGGGCTCAAGTCTGCACAATAACTGATGCAAATTAGGCAGAACTCCACATTTGTCCAAATGCAAGGATCTTTTGAAATAACATTACTTTTCTTTTACTTATTAGAGGAAATTTTCAAGATCTCCATTGACAGCAGTAAGGCAAGACTTTGGTCCTTACAGATAATTTTATTGAAAAGCAATTGCAAATGGAAACTTGGAAACATGTTTTTCCTTCTTTAATTCAGGCAGATGCCTTTTCTTGTCATATATAAAGGCAGGAGCAAACCTTCACATTTCAAATTTTCTTTCAGTTTGATAGCTCCATTTACATAGAGTTTAACTGGTATTTTCATTGTTCATTTAATGTTAAGTCAAATTAAAAGTAAACAGACTAGTGTATAACATCGGCTTTATGGAAGAACAGCCTGCAAGCATTCTTGTAGCTGTAGCAAGAATCCAGTCAGAACAAATAACTAGATTTGTGCCCTGCAAACATGTCTCTGTTCTTTTCAAAAGATTCAGTCAATATACCTGTAATTTTAATGATCATCAAGTGACATTTCACTTGATCTGAAATCTCATCTTTAATAAATCACTCTAATTGTGATTTGATGTGTAATTTGATATAAACATTTGATGTAAATGTTTTTGATAAGTTCTGAATTAGTTAGCGCTGTCAGTAATTATCCTTATATTTTATATTTTTCCTTTGATTACAATTGCTAAAAATTTAGTTTTAATTTCTCATCTTTTTCTTCGACTTTTTGCTTTTATTTTCTTCTTATTTGATGATACTTCTTTCTGCAACGCCATCATTCAACATATCTTCTCATTCTTTGCCATTTTTCTCATGCTATGGTAACATTGCTTCACTCTTCCCTGTCATTTCCATTTATTTCATCGTGCCTAGTTAATTTGGCTGAATGTTTCCTGCTAACATTACCACCCTGTGTCACTACACAGCTGACTTACTGTTCAGTGTTGAATCACCCTCAGTGTGAAAAAATTCTTATGTTTAATTGGAATTTGCCGCATTGCAAGTTGTGCCCATTGACCTTCTTCCTTTCAGTATGTATCACTGAGTAATGTCTGGCACCGTCTTTTCCATATCCTCCCACTGGTAGCTGAAGAGGTATTTGATCACAATTAAACAATACCTGTAGCAAGGGATATTTTCAAAAAACTGCCTGTGAGCAATTTGCAGAAGTGCTTTGGGGAATATTTTCTGCAATAAAATAGAGTAGTCTTACCATTGCTCAAATGTATTTTCCCCCTAATGTTTGGAGAAATTTATTTGAAAGTTTTGTTTAAATTATATGCTCTGTGTATCTTGTAAACATTTCTGTAGGAGTGCTGCTTCTACAGCAGGAGATCATATGTTAACAGCTGACAACACAATTTTGGAATTTTAACATCAAAACAAAAACAAATTTAAGGGAAATGTGAGTGACAAGTAGTCCTCTAGTAGTCCTCCTTCCACAACTTTGAAACATAATGAGTTGCAAACATGTTTTACATCATTTGTGGTCTTCTTCCTCCTATGGCACATAGCTTCCCAATTTCTTCAAGGTGAACTGGACTAGAGCCTTCACGAATATTGCTCCCTAGATCAGTTGTGAGATAACTAGCACTCTGAAGTGTCAAGTTTACCTGTGAGGAATAAGTTTCTACCTGAAAAGAAAGAAAATACTGTTCCTTGAACAGCCAAGATCATGTTGCTTTAGTTAATTCATCAAGTGATGTGTCTGAAACTTGCATTTTGCTCTCTGTCTTCCTCCAAACAAGCACAGAAATGAGTCTTGAAACTTTCTTAATGCCTCTTCACAGCTTTAGATTAAATTTGTTTGTGGATGGTAGAATTTGATCTAGGAACTCAACTAGGCTAGGTTTTGCCACAGTAACATATGAAAAGTACTAACATGTATTTTCACTTATGAGGAACGTAATTTAAAGAAATTATGAACTATTTTCTTTATCATTCACCATATGGAGAAATTTGTCTATATATGAATTGAGTATAACATCTAGTAGATCAGACTAGGTTGGTCTTTTTAGAATTCTCCTTTGCCCTTCTTTTGCTGTTCATGTATTTATAGAAACATTTTATATATTTATAGAAATGTATTTATAGAAACATTTGAGTTCTAACTGGGCTTTAGTTTTTATAATTTTCTCCCTGCACAACTTTGCATAATCCTTGTAGTCTTCCAGAGTGGCCTGGCCCTTCTTCCACAGGCCATAGACTTTCCTTTCCTTCCCGAGTTCCAGCCAAAGAGCTCTGTTCAGTTATGTCGGTCTTTTACCCCACCGGCTCATCTTACGGCTCACTGGAACACCCTGCTCCTGCACCTTTAAAATTTCTGTCTTAAGGAATGTCCAGCCTTCCTGGACTTCTTTGCCCTTCAAGACTGCCTCCCAAGG
>NW_010389194.1:31470-32428 GCF_000710305.1 Buceros rhinoceros silvestris
TCCCTGCTTCCTCAAGAACTTAAAAATCTACCATCTCATCATCCCTGTGGCCAAGACGACCTCCAACCTTCACATCACCCACAAGTCCTTCTTTGTTCACAAAGAACAGGTCCAGCAGGAAATCTTCCCTAGTTGGCTCCCTCACCAGCCGTGTCATGCAGTTGTCTTTCACACACTCCAGGAACCTCCTGGCATGTTTCCTCTCTGCTGTATTGTATTTCCAGCAGACGTCTTGTAAAGTTGAAGTCCCCCAACTGAAGAAGTGGCAGTGATAGTGAGGCTTCTCCCAGGTATTTATAGAATGTTTCATCTTCATCCTGTCTGGGTGGTCTATAACAGACTCCCACCATGATATCTTGCCTGTTGGCCTTACCCCTGCTTCTTACACATAAACACTCTGCCTTCATCAGCATTATAGAGCTCTAGACAATCAAAACACTCCCTAACATACAGGGCCACTCCCCCAACTCTCCTTCCTGGCCTGTCCCTTCTGAAGAATTTGTAGCCATCCAGTGCAGCACTCCAGTCATGTGAATCATCCCACCATGTCTCTGTGATGGCAACTATGTCTTAGTTTTCCTGCTGCGCAATGGCTTTTAGCTTCTCATGCTTGTTGTCCATGCTGTGGGTATTGGTGTTGCTGCCCTTTCAGTTGGACTATTGATCCGGACACCTTTTTGGGGGGAGAAGGCCTAATTCCTGTCTGGGCATTCCTAGGAGCTACCACTTTTCCTAGCACACTAGTATCCCATGTGTCTACACTATAACTTGGCACACAATCCTCTATCTCCGCTGGTGTGGCAGACCCAAGGACCTCACTAGCAGTCTTAGTTTTCCTGCTGCGCAATGGCTTTTAGCTTCTCATGCTTGTTGTCCATGCTGTGGGTATTGGTGTTGCTGCCCTTTCAGTTGGACTATTGATCCGGACACCTTTTTGGGGGGAGAAGGCCTAATTCCT
>NW_010389195.1:0-11083 GCF_000710305.1 Buceros rhinoceros silvestris
AATTATATATATTATTTTGAATATACAATTTGAATAATATTCATTTGAATAAATGAATGAAATTTGATTGAACTAATCTGTGGAATGGCCAAGCCATCTAGCACATAGACATACACTTTTTAAAACTGATGTCAGAATTTATTTCTCTTTGCAGTCTCTGTGTCTCAAAATACACTGGCCTACTTGGAATATGATGTGACAGATGACCCTTATGTCTTTCACAGAATCACAGAAAGATAGGAGTTGGAAGCGACTTCTAGTCAAACCCCTCTGCTAAAGCAGGTTCTCCTAGATCAGGTTGCAGAGGAACATGTGTGGAGAGGTTTTGAAAATCTCCACATAAGAAGGCTCCACAACCTTTCTGGGCAGCCCTTTCCAGTGTTTTGTCACCTTCAAAGTAAAGTTTTTCCTCATGTTCAGATGGAATTTCCTGTCTTCTTGTTCGTGCCTGTTGTCCCTTGTCCTATCACTAGGCACCACTGAAAACAGTGTGGCCCTGTCCTCTTGACACCCACCCTTTAGATATTGATAAGCATTGATAAGATCCCCTCTCAGCCTTCTCTTCTCCAGGCTAAACAGACCCAGGTCTCTCAGCCTTCCCTCATAAGAGAGATGTTCCTGTCACATCATCATTTTTGTAATCCTCTGATGGTTTCTCACCAGTAGTTCCCTGTCTCTCTTGAACTGGAAACAGTACTCCAGATGTGGCCTCACTAGAGCAGAGGGGAAGAAGAACTTCCCTCAACCTGCTGGTCACATCTTAATGCACATCAAGATACCATTGGCTTTCTTGGCCACAAAAGCACATTGCTGGTTCATGGTTAGTCCACTAGGACTCCCAGTCCTTCTTCCTAGAGCTGCTTTCCAGCAGGTCAACCCCTAACCTGTAGTGGTACATGGGGTTATTCCTCCCCAGGTGCAGGACTCTATGCTTGCAATTGTTGAGCTTCATTAGGTTCCTCTCTGTCAACTCTCCAGCCTGTTCAGGTCTCACTGAATGGCAGCACAGCTTCTGGTGTGTCAGCCACTACCCCCGGTTTTTTATCATAAACCAACTTGTTGAGAGTACACTGTCCCTTCATCCAGGTCACTGAGGAATATGTTGAATAAGACTGGACCCAGTATTGACCCCTGGAGAACACTGTTAGCTACAGCCTCTGCACTGCTGATCACAATCCTCTGAGCTCTGTCCTTCAGCCAATTCTCAATCTGCCTCACTGTCCACTTATCCAACCCACATTCCTAAGCTTATCTAGGGGGATGTTACGGAAGACGGTGTCGAAAACCTTGCTGAAGTCAAAGTACACAACATTGACTACATTCCCTTCACCTATCCACCCAGTCATGCCATCATAGAAAGTTATCAGATTGGTTAAACATGATTTCCCCTTGGTGAATCCATGTTGACTACTGATAACCTCCTTTTCCTCCACAGGCATAGACATGACTTCCAGAATGAGCTGTTCCATCACCCTTCCAGGGATGGAGATGCAGCTGACTAGCCTGTAATTTCCTGGGTCTTCCTTCTTGCCCTTTTGAAGACTGGAGTGATATTGGCTTTCCTCCAGTCCCCAGGCACCTCATCTGTTCTCCATGAATTTTCAAAGATGATGCGGAGTGGCTTAGCAAAAACACCAGGCAGCTCCCTCGGCACTCAGGGGTACATCCCATCTGGGTTCAAGGATTTGTGGGTGTCCAGCTTACCTAAATGATCTCAAACCCAATCCTCTTTGAACAAGGGGAAGTCTTCAAACTTCCAGACTTTCTCTCTTACCTCCAGGGACTGCAATTCCTGATGGCTGTTTTTGGCAGTAAAGACTGAAGCAAAGGAGACATTCAGTAACTCCATCTTCTCTGTATCCTCCATCACCAGGGCACCCACATTATTCAACAATGGGCCCACATTTTCCCCAGTCTTCTTTTTCCTACTGAGGTACTTGAAGAAGCCCTTCTTGTTGTCCTTGACATCCTTTGCTTAGATTTAATTTCAAGAGGGCCTTAGTTTTCCTTACTGCATCCCTGCATATTCTGACAACATTTCCATATTCCTCCCAAGTGGCCAGCCCGTTTTTCCACATTCTGTAAACTTCCTTCTTCCATTTGAGTTTTTCCAGAAGCTCCTTGCTCATTCTTGCAGGTCTCCTGCCTCCACTTGATTTTTTACTCTTAGGGATGCACCAATATTGAGCTTGGAGAAAATCGTGCTTGAATATTAACCAACTCTCTTGGGTCCCCCCTACCTCCTAGAGTCCTAACCTATGGGATTCCTCCAAGCAGATCTTTGAAGTTATTTATCCTGAAGCCCAGGGCTGTGCTCCTACTTAATACCCTGCTTCTTCCTCACATGATCCTGAACTCCACCATATCATCGCCACTGCAGCCAAGGCTGCCCCCAACCTTCTCATCCCCAACCAGACCTTCTTTGTTCCTTAATACAAGGTCCAGCAGCACACCTCTTCTCGCTGGCTCCTCCACCACCTGTGTCAGAAAGCTATCATCAATGCGCTGCAGAAACCTCCTAAATTGTGTGTGCCTGGCTGTGTAGCCTTTCCAGCAAATATCGGGGTGATTGAAGTCTCCCTTGAGAACCAGGGCATGTGATGATAAGACCATTTTCAGCTGTCTGTAGAAGACCTCATCAACTTCCTCTTCCTGATAAAGTGGCTTGTAGTAAACCCCAACAACAGCATCCCCCGTATTACCCTGCCCCTTAATTCTTACACATAACTCCTCAACTCATTCTTCATCCCCACCTAGGCAGAAGTCAGTGCATTCCAGTTGCTCTCTCACATAAAGAGCAACTCCACCACCTCACCTTGCTGGCCTGTCTTTCTTAAAAAGTACATAACCATCCATGACAGCATTCAGTCATGCGAGCTATCCCACCATGTCTCTGTAACTGCAATATCATGGTCCTGAAACCATGCCCAGAGATCTTGTTCTTCGAGTTCATTCCCTGTGCTCCTTGCATTTGTGTACAGGCATTTGGCAACCATCTTGCCAATATCGCTGCCCTCTGCAGTCTCAATCCGTGTGCAGATGCATAGCCAGCATGTTTCTGAGGTGCAGAAAATCCAGTTTCATTACCAGAAGGATATTCTCCTCTGTCGCAATCACAGTTATGTCCAGAATTAAAGAGTATTTTACTTTTCCTGAAGAACTCCACTAAAAAAAATTGTTCAAAAAAATCGCTTAAAAAAGTTGTACCAAACAATAACAACTTCATGTGAGGAAGTGTTTTTGAAATATTTTGCTCAAGACAGAAAAATTATAGAAAGAGAAGTTTCTGAGTATAATATATGAAGGATAGTATGGGTATAGAATGATCTGATCTCTTCTGCCAGTGCTCTGAAGTGGCAAGGCACTAAATTTAAACCTGTTAGGTAAACCAATTCCTTCAACAGTATGTTAGTTTAAAACTAGCTATGTAGCTTTTAAGTTTTAACAGATTCCCACCGAAACAGCTAGAAGTACTAGAAGATATGTTTAGGCAGGTAGAAATACCAGAAGATATGTTTAGGTTAGCTCATCCATGCTTTTTAAGCCTTTGAGTAAGGCAGAATAACCTACTAATTTGGTGGATTAAAGTATTCTTAGTACATTACAGAATTTCTGCTAGAATCTTGCAAAAATTGTTCATCTGTCTTAGCACTACTGAGTTTCAGTATTATGGTATAGGTATATTACTTGTAACTCCTGAGAAGGAAGCACAAAAATTGAAGAAGCAGAGAATAAAGACATGTTGGAGTACTATGAACTATTTTGGGAGCTTAGGAAAGCAGTATAACCCTCAGAAGCCCTCTCATGATCTCTCATGACCTGTGGCATAAGAGGAGTAGAAAATGCGTTGAAGAGAACTGATATCATGTTAGGTGGCTCCTGACATTTAGTCTTTACATTTTCCATTGAGCCTGGTAAAATAGATGAGCTCTGAAAAGAGAAACAGCCACCTACTGCTTCAATTAAAATCAATAAATTTGCCAAATTAGGCTTTGAAACCTGTATCCTTTTATGTATATCTTTCACTTAATGTCTTAATGAGAAGTTCTAAATCTTATTTGCTATCAGCAATTAACTTTTTCCTTTGAATCTTCCTTCCATTTACCTTGACATTATATTACATTTAATTTACCAAATAATTCTCTCTCTCTCTCTCTCTCTCATTACTGTTACTATTGCTCTAGTTGATTTTTGTTTGTGTTATAATTATATCGCCTGATAAATTTCCATTTGACCAGTTCGGGCATGGAACAGGTCTGTAGTGTTTGATTAAAAGGACATTGTGTCTTTGAATTCAATATATTATAAAATTCAGTTAAATTATTGGAAAACAGAGTCAGACAGGAGATTTACCCTTGAGTTATTCCGCAAGCTTTCGTGGTTTTCCTATAATTTCTTGTACTTTTTGGATGGGGAGGGTAGAGTTTGGTCTCTCATTCCCCTGGCAAACTTTCATACAACAAAAGAAACACCACCTCATCGCTTGTGTGAGAGAAATTGCAAGATACCATATGCCAAATGCTGTTAGTAACACAAAGTGGGAAAAAAAAAAAAAAACAAACCACCAAAATCACTAGAAAACAGTGTCTCTATTCTGTAATCTTCTTCAAGTATAATAACCCTATGTATTACTTTTAACAATGATGGATAAGGTTTTATTTTTCTGTTAAAGTGTGTTTATAAATTCAGTAGGTCTATCTTTAAAAAAAAAAAAAGCTGCTTCCTGAAAATCATTTGGCTGCTTACAAGTTATGCCTTTGATGAAGAGATGTTTAATCCAGAAATAATTGCTATAAATATTGGATAATCACATAACATATGGGTAACATTGCTCTTCTTAATGATTAAAAGATGGGCGAAAGTCCACATTTTCTATTCCGATTCCTCACATTATAATACCTCATTCTTTCATAAAATGTATACAAATTTCCTTATACGTTTCATTCTATCTTGCAAGTAAATGTTTTGTCTTTACAAAGATATTACGGTCAAAGACACCAAGAATGCGCAAGATAATGCTCCTTTTGAAACAATTCCTTCATTTTAGGAACTGGGGATTCAAAGGACCTTGATCACCTCAGTAAGTTGAGGACTCCTCCAATACCTGGCTCAACAAGGTTGACAATTTTCCCCATTATTCCCTTGTTCCTTCCCTATAACCAGGAACTATGTCTACCATAGTCATGCTAAACTGCACTGATAGCTCATGTTCAGCCAGTTACTTTCCGTTGTCCTCTCTTCTAGCATGTCATCAATTTCCAAACTATAATCTCTCAATCTTATGATTCTACATTTTTTGTTGTTGCCAAATGTATGACTATATACTTGTCTGCCATAAAATATATGGTTAGGTGTTAGATACCTCAAAACAAAAAAACAAACTTAAAATAGCTAAAAATTAGAAATTTCTGCATGATAGAGTTTTCGGTGGGTCTTCTGGTCACTTTATTCTGTGTCAATAAGTCTCAACTCTATAAATTACGATTAGTCCCCTGTATACTTCATGCTTAAAAGCAGAACACAGGTTCCCAAGTCGCAAAGGTGGCAAGGAGTATTTGCCTAAAAATATGAAATTTGGCATAGAGATTAGTCTCAGTTCCACATGTGTCTCTTAGTGGTGCCATGGCATTGGTGTTTATGTGTAAGCCAGGGTAAAGGTTTACATTAATTCATGGTGAATTTTGTAATTGATGTCGTAACTGTCTTCTTTACTTTCTTTGTGGTTCTGTGCACATGCATGTAGCTTGGAGAAATCTCACAGGGAATTTCTAAATGAGTGACAGTCTGTCCACAGGGAAAAAAACAGACCCTGAAGATATTTTGCCTTTTTTATAAAATATGTGAAAATGTTTGTGGAAGAAAGCAAGAGGCAGCCCTTTCTACCTCACTGTTTGTATATATGTGTATTTATATATGTAAAAAATAAGGTACATCTAAAAATTGCCTTGAACAAAAATATTGACTTCTGTCTACCATAAAAAAAAAAAAAAATTGGATTTTCTATGTTTTCCTGGTATTCTTTAAAAAGCTTTCAATGTCCCCACTGCCTCCCACCCCTATTGTTAAGTGAAATGTGGAACGAGAAGCACCTGGAGTCGGGAAATGACAAAGTTAAGGTTACACATGCAGCATGAACTCTGTTTCCCTGTGTGTACCTGTTTTGATAAGGTCCTTTATTATTCGATCATACATATTTTTGACTTCTGTTTCCCATTTAATTTCAGAGGAAACAAATTCACAGTGATATGAGTTAGGTCTTCACTGGGCACAGCAGGCAAACAGCAAGGCAGGTTTTGAGCAACCTGAGCAAGGCTAGGACCCTCTGCAAAAGTGAGAGTTGTCTTGTGACAGAGACCACGAGTTAAGACCAAGCAGTCTGGGTTCTGTACCTGTTTCTCCTTTACTTGAAATGTTGCTAGAGTTCTCAGAGTCTCTCTCTCTTCGCCATTGTAAATATTCATTCAAGTATTTCCTGATCTCACAGAAGTGTTCTGAGAATAAATTCATTACTTTTCATGAAGCACGTTGATATTATGGTGATGACATAGATAAAAGCTTATGAAGAAAAATAAAAGCGTATTTACTTCAGAGCTTAGAGGATATGTTTTAAGTACAATGTGGAACCACATGCTGAACATAAGGATAAAAAGAAACATCCAGGTGTTGCTTAGTACTTTGTACCCCGTATTAACAAGAGGCCCAGGGGAAGGGAAGGGGGAGAGGAAAAAGTTAGCCTGCTTTTTTTCCTACAAGAATTGTGATAGCAAACTAGCACGTGACATGCACAGAGCACAGGACAGAGGTAATGTTGGATTAACAGCTCTTCAGTTATAGTTATTATGGAATTTATTCAAAACTTAATTTAAATTCTTCTTTATCCATACCCCCTTTGAATGGACCTCTTTAGAATTACAAGGACTTTTCTGGTGCATAGAGATGTCAGTTTATAATGTCTTACGCCAACAATAATTGATCTGTTCCCATATATGTAGTATAAGCATAAATATATATAAATATGCTTGAAGATTGTTTTGCATTTATCATGAACATTCTTTATGAGTGAGTAAATACTTTCAAACATCACAAATCCTTACAAAGACGTTAAGACTTTGTGAGGTTTTAAGCTATTTTCTACCTTTTTGATAGCTGAAATAAAGAAAATGGCTTACAGATTTAGCTGTGTGTATAGTTTGAAAGTAACAACTGAAAAATGATGTTCATAATCTGAATTGCAATGAAACCAATTATCTGTACCATGGTGTTTCACTTGGGAATACTTCGAAAGGTTTAGTATTTCTTAAAAGAAATTAAAAACAGCTGTAAAAATACCATAAAACAAAAATAGCAGCTGCAAAAGAGATTAACATTCCTAAATTTCATTTGAACCTGATATGTTATTTTTCCAACAGCAACATACGTATATACTGATTATTAAAATCTATTCTTTATGAAACTATATCCTTTCAAGAAAAAGATGGGGTTTTTTTTGTTTGTTTCACCACTGCTTAATGTTACCCATGAATTTCATGAACATTCTTCCCCTCTGCCCAGGAATTCCATATTATATTTTCTTCTGCAATTATTGTCAAAGAAAACCTACAATTGAATATTGAAGAATTATTTAAATATTACCGATTAAGAACTAAAGATCTTCCTAATGAACAAGTTATAGCAATCCTTGCACTTTTGTTACTTACAGCTGTCGATTAGCTTTCAAACCGAACCCCATTCACGGTGTGCCCGTTTTAAAATTTTATATAGCATCTGTTTCACAATTAAGCAGCCAGTCATAGATGAAACTTTTCCTAATCTTTTTCATATATATAATAAAACCGAATGTAATTTATAAAACAGAACTGGAGGTGCTGACAGTATAAAACAGTTTACTTTGCAGTCTTGGTCAAAACATATGGCAGCAGCTTTTCTAGACTTCTGCCAGATGGCGAGCCTTAAATGATTTTGTCTGTTGTGCTGCATGTTAATTCTCTGTGAAAAGTGTTTCTTCTAACTCAATTAGAAAAATAATGACTTTAATTTTCTTACTAAGCAACTAATGGTAAATCTGACATTTAGATAGGTCTGCTTAAGTTTGAAAAGTTTTTGAAAACCCCAAGACAGTTAGACACCAGGTAAAATTGATTCTAATGACCCTGAAAGCTGCAATTGTTATTCGTCAGTGTGTGTATCATTTCAGGTGAATCTGAATAAAGTTACCTTTATGATAATGTTCTTTATCTTGCATTTCTTTTTTTCTTGTGGCTTCTTAAACTATTGGTTGAGTTTCTTTTTACAAGTTAGTGTAATTTGGAGCACCGAAGGCCCCAGAGTAAAATCTGAAATGGTCAGCACTAAACTCATTACTCCAAACACAAAATACATTTAACTAGGAAAAGAGGATAGTGTCTACCTCTGCACCTCAGTAAAGATATTTTATGATATAATAACCGTTATAAACTTTAACTAGTGGTCAACCCAACACATTTCTGTGTGTTTCCTACATCTCCTATATTAAAATATTATGTTTAATGTGACTATACTATATTTAATAAGTAAGTGTTGCACAAAGGCCAGTCTCCAAAGATATTTTAACAGGCAATTTTTGTTTTGATAAGTGTGATATTTCCTCTCTACCCAATAAATACCAAGGCATGAATTTTTGATAAAGGTACTTCCTGATGAACGAATATAGGGGACACAATATCATTAAATTTTACTGAAATTCTAACAGGTATAGTTTCTATGTACTTTAATGAATATGTTAATAATGCGGATGCCTTGATAAATATGGTTTTTAAAAGTCTGTGAGTTAATGGGAAATATAATAAATCTTTATACATTTTGGTCTACTTTTACTGCCATTGTTTCTTTGTTATACATATTATTTGTGACACAGGCTTAGATTTTGAACTAAAATAAGATGTGTGTGTAACAGAAATCAAATGAAAGGAACTAGTCCCCAGAGAAATATATAATCCTTTTGTAGAACCTAGCTTTAATGTAGACCAGTACTTAACATATTCACAACTTACAACGTATGAAAGGGGTGTATGTAGAAACAAAATATCAACCAGATCTATTCTCCTTACCATGTTTATTTTATGACTACTTTCTTTTGAAATAGAGCAGGGGTATGGTAATATCTACACAAACTAAATACGTTGTTTTCTCGAGCAATAATCGCACACAGGGCAGAAACACTGTGTTTTTCCAATATAATCCAGCAAGCGCAAATGACAGCCTTACCTGATGGCTGATATCCTTTATAGTACAGCTGTGACATATTTTATGCATCACAAAGAACGATCAAACATTTCTCTGGAGCCTTTCTGTCATGGAATGCTGCCCCATGCCCCATGTATGATTTTGTGTTAGGCTGTAATACACTTGAACTCTAAATTAGGTATCTGTTAGCAAGTGAGGATTATGTTCTCATCAGAATGTACTTAGGAACTGTGTAAAATTTTAGTTTTGTACCATTTCTAATAATTTGTTGCATTTAGAAGATTATAATTATTGTGTGAAATGTGTTTAAGATCAACAGTGCACATTCTTGATAATAATAATGCCACTGTAGTTAATTAAATAATTTTAAATGCACCGTATGCTCATACATTGAAAAATAAAATGGCGTATAGCTTACTAAAAGTTGTGTTTCTGGAGATTTTGGAATATAGTGCTTAGTAATATAATGATTCTCACATAAAATTATGGAGATATAAATGACTCAAAACTCCTTAGTAATTCAACTCCCTTGAGTTCTTCACTATATTAACTATGGCTAAAGCAAGGTCCAAACACAGATTTAACATCTATTGTGGTGCATTGTCAAGAGTGAAGATAGTGCTCTTCTTTGGCCACACGTGGTTCCCCACATAGATTTCTACAGTCATTTGAGAAATGCAAGGTGTCCAAGACCATGGGCAGTAAAAGTGACCTTAGCTTTTACTCTGTGGAGGGTAGATGTGAAGCTGAGAGTGTCTACAATAAGGCATCTTAACAATGATGGATATTTATATTTAACAACTAGTTCTAACCCTGGATGGAAGCAAACCATAACACTACACGGGGTTTTTTTGACAAGGGAAAGAACTCGGTTGTTCAGATTAGCCGTGTTTTAAAGTAAACTTAAATAACATGGATCTAGTCATGATTTAAATGGAACAGACAACAATCTTTACAGGCATGGAAAATTGGTTATAAGGGGAATATATCACCATCACAGTGATAGTGGAGTTTGGTCCAGGCAGACCTCAGGAGAAGCTCTCTCATTCTCTCTCCAAGCAAGGGTCTGCTTTTCTATTTTGAGGTTTTTAGTGCCGGGACTCAAATTCTTTTGACTTTGTATCTTGTTGACATGCTTTGAGCACTACAAAAGATCTGCTAGGGTGACCACTTGGTGAGATCAATAGGAATTGACAAGCCCAGGTGTTGTCCATTAGAAACCTAGGTATTACTTCAGAAAGCACTATAATAAACAATTTAAAAATGACACTAAATAAAAACTATGACCAAGCTGTGCTCTCCTGGGCATCATTCTTCTAACAGGGAGAAAGTAGATATGATTCAGTCATGGATTCATGTCTATGCAGAATAATCTATAGGGAAAATTTTTTATCAGTTAATGCCTTACGTGCTCTTCCAAATGTTAGACTTTTATATTTGTGTCTCTTGTATCTTCCAGTGTCTTTTTCTGCTGCTCCAAAAGGAGAGAAATAAGTGTCTTCATGAATACTTTTTACACCTCACACAGGTAAGTAACTGGCAGTCAGACAACACAGTTGTCTGCATATTTCTGCTTCTTTCTTCTGTTTACAGTGATTCTTCTGTTCATCTTCACATGTCTTACTTTGGATCGCAGTCTGCAGACAAAACTCTTCTTTCAACAGTTGCACAGGAAGAAACATGTTTTTAAGTGACGTGAATCATTAATTCAATTTTTTTGACACCTAAAAATAGGGAATTTTAATTAGTGAGGTTTATGACATGGAAGCAGAATTAGAAGGAAAAAAACTAAAAATGGAAAAAAGGAAAAATAGAACATGGGAGAATGTCAAGGGTCGAGGGACCGAGGTAAAAATAATTT
>NW_010389196.1:0-212 GCF_000710305.1 Buceros rhinoceros silvestris
GAACAGCGTCAGAAATAAAGTTAAATGTGCGTTTTTACAGGATTTCATCACTCATTGAACAAGTGGTGGAAGCAAGAAAGTTGCCACAGCTAAGAAAGAACACGAAGTCTTGTAGAAAGCAAGCATAAAATCTGATGTGCTCCTAAAAGCAGCATATGGAGTGGCTGAGGAGGGACCTCCCCGCCGCCTCCGCTTTGGGGAAGCTCTCGCGG
>NW_010389196.1:281-9344 GCF_000710305.1 Buceros rhinoceros silvestris
AGGAGGTACCTCCCCGCCGACTCTGCTTGAGGACAGCTGTGGTGGGGGACAAAGCATAGGGCAGGAACCTAAAGAGGCAACACAAACTGTGCGTCTCCAGCAGACCTGTTTTCCTTGGTTCAAAGCCAAAACCCACCACAGACCCGGAACACCCTGATTTCTTGACTTGGGGAAGGCATGATGTAACCCTGGAGAGCTGGAGGGAGGACAGAGCTGGGCCGGGTGAAAGCTGTGTGTGTGGGAGAGCATCCCCAGTGCAGCCACCACGTGGTGTGGGAGCTCCCCACGCAGCAGGACAGCTTGCTATCCCCAGCCCGAGGTCTGTCCTAGCTGTTACCTAAACTGCTTGAGTTCTCTCGACCTTTTGACACAGGAGGAAGTCCGGCCAGCAGACCTCAGCGGGCAGTGGGCTCCAAGCAGCTGAAAACATGCTGGGACCGTCCCCTCTTCCACAAGAGTGACTGTACCTGTAGCCAGAAACGAACTGGCACAGGGGATTCCACCCTGCTCAAAGGTCTCCCAAGAGGCTGTGGGGCTTGTGTTGCTGGGACCATGCACCAACGCAAGGCAGCTGGCACTGGCAAGGCACTGCACCAGCTGCAGGAACGGGTTTATAGACAATGCTGAGAGCTGTGGTCCCACAGGGCACATAATCGGCACGCTCCTGCTCAGCACCGGTGCCCTGGGAAGTGGCAAAAGTACAAGCGCTTTAACTCAGCACTCTTTTCTTCAACCCACAGACAGAACTTCATGACAAAAGGTAACAACCCACCATTCCTTCATCTAAATCAGCGTGAGAAGATGTGAAGGTGGCCAGTAAAAGAGGTGAGTTGAACAGAACCACCGATTTTCATTTCAGCATTGTGACATCTCAAGGCCCCAGTAATGCCCAGAGCAGCTTTCTCGTATAAGCAGCTGCTTGGCAGGACGGTTTGGGCCGTCTCAGAAACCCCAGCATCTCTCTGAACGGGGCCTCCCTCACTTCTGCCCCTGCTACCCAAACCAGTGGTTACACTCGTGGAATCGCTCCTCCCTCTGGCACCCCACGCCTGCTCACCCCCACGCAGCACTCTGCTAACTGCACTCATGCCACACACGCCGGGAAGCGCTGGCTCTGCTCTGGCGTATCTGTGTTTAGCTAGAGCATCAAACGCCTGTGAGAAGGGTGAGGGAACAGGAGACTCTTCTGTCCTTCCACTGAGGTTTCCTCTGAGGACAGGCAATGATGGCATGTACCTCTGCTCACCCGCAGATCTAAAAACACGTTATACACTGGTGGGCAAATAATACTGCGGGGCCCTTTTCCGAAAGGCTTAAGGTGGGACTTCCAGAGGAGCGGCCCTGCTCCCGCTGAACTTTGTGGAGGCCTGGATGCATCACTGGAGGCTGCCTGAAACTCCAGCCGTTGAGCCGCACCCGAAGCTCAGGGCACGGCCAGGGCAGAGCTCTGAACCCACCTCTTCCCACCCAGTCCCCAGGGTTACAAGCATTTTAAGCATGTGGTCACAAATCCAGTGTCTCAGTCCGGCAGTCTAGCCAGGGGCTCGCCTCCCTGGTTAATTCTGGAACAGCTGCTAACCTCAGCGTGTGGTGGGAGCGAGGGAGCAATAACAGACAAACCAAATGTGAAAATACTTCCTAATACAACTAAATCAGTCCTGCATCTCTGGCGCCGTTCGGCAGGTGAACACGTAACACAGTCATACAGAAATGTATTTGGTCAAGGTAAGCAATCAATACTTCCTGATAAAACACATTCTCTATTAATGCTCTTTCACATTTAATACACATGTAAGTTAAATCTTCCACGTATAAAATTCCAGCTTATCCTCAGCGTGCCTGGTCACGCTTCAGTCCAGCAGCGGGGCTCGACACCTTCGGCTCCCAGCAAAGTGGCGGGGGACCAGAGCTCTCTGCAGGAGAGCCTTGCACATCCCCGGCAGCGCCCGCGTCTGCAGGTCCCGTTTGAACAAAACCTCGCTGGCTTCAGTGGGAATTTTGCAGGGGTGAGTCCGGCACTTGCAGCCTGGTGTGGAAGCCACCCAGAGGTCATACGGCATTCCAGAAAAAGAGTGAGTTAGTGAACACAGAAAGTAGTACAACTGCATAATTCCGTGTTGTGTTTGCTGGCCACCGTATCAACGCTCGGCTGCTCAGGAATGACTCTGTCGATAAGCAGGGGGAGGTAGCAGAGGGCAGCCGGTGTTGCAGCCTCCTGGACGCAGCCACCAGCGCTGGCTCTCCCAGCATTACGCGCGGCTGCCCAGAAAGCACTCTGCCGATAGGCGGGGGGAGGTAGCAGAGGGCAGCCGGTGTTGCAGCCTCCTGGACGCAGCCACCAGCGCTGGCTCTCCCAGCATTTCATGAATTCCTGCCTGTGCCGCTGCCAGCCCGAGCCCCGCTCTCCATGGAGCCCCCTGGAGCCAACCCTTCACACCACTCAGGACAGTTCAGATTGCAACTGTGCCTCTGCCACGGGACCCGAGCCCTGCACAGGGTGCAGGGTGCCTCCGGCTGAGCATCCTGTGCTACCTGCCATGTCCAGCCCTGCACCTTCCCCGCTGTGCCGTCGCGCTGGCACTTGCCCGAGCAGCCACGCGCTGACCCAGGTGGTGCGGCTGATCCGGCTGGAAAACGGCCTGGCCCTAGAAAGGCAGCGGGTGACTCCCCAGCTAGACCAGCCCCGCAGCCCAGCCCCTGACGCAGCTGTGCCCAGGGCTCGTGCGGGTGCCACGTGGCCGCGTGCGTGTGGGTCCCAGCCACCCGCACCTCAGCAGAACGGGCACAAGTGGCTGCTGGCAGACCTGACGGGAGGGCTCTGCCTCCAGCTGGCACTGCTCTCGATTACGTCTCGCGTTACGGTACAGCGGAGGCAAGTCAGCCCCAGAGTCTACTCGTAAGCCACAGCCAAAGCGCTGGATGCTACGAGGAAAAAGGTTCCCCTGAAGCAAGGCTCTGTTCAAAGGAATGGCATCTGCTTTAGCCAGAGAGGAAAGAAAAACTACCGAGGGACTTAAAGCAGGGGTGGAAACCACTGGTCTTACACTTTATTTTAGTAAGCAAAACGGCTGTTGCTGCTGTACAGTGTTATACGATGAACTGCCACGGCTCTCACGTCACTAGTCCATAGAAAAAGGTGCTGCAACTACCATGTTCATGCCTGCATGCCGAAGAATGTACAATGGTGATTAAGCTGTTTCTCTTCCACTTGTCTTTGACACTCTCAAACTCCGACTTTTTCAGTGCAGACACTTCTGTGCGTACTCAGGTCCCACACACCGTCCCGGTTATGGAAAGTCTTTGCCCCAGGCTGGAAAAATCAAGTGCTATGCACCTCCCAAGCCACCATCATCACCGCTGTAAACCACCAGCGAAACCTGCTCTCCTCAGTAACCTTGGGAAAAAAGCCTTTCTGAAAACCTGCTGAAAAGGAGGAGACGTTGCTAACAACAGGGTTCTCAGAATGGCGTGAGTCGTTTCTAGGAGTTGTCCAAGCATGTTCTCTTTGCTCGCTCTTTGTTTTTATAAAGCTAATTCTCTATAAAAGGGCTTTTGAAGCGTGTGACCCTCACTTGGCGATTTTTAAAAAACTGGAAAAAAGGAGTAAATTTAGAAACATCTTGCTCGATTGTGGAAAATGGCTGTATTACAACAGAATCCCCTTTGCTTCTTATATTTTCAGTACAAAAGGCAAGGAAATAAAGAGACCCTGCACAGTCACAGTCTAGCACTCATCCGAGCCACTTTAATCCACGCAAAATAGGTATAAAAGACGAGGGGTCTTCTCCTTTTTCCGAGACCCTGCCAAACCCCTCTGGGGAGCAAGTCCCTGCCTCAGTAAAACCTCACGAGTTCTTGTATCAAGCAGCAGTATTTCAGCTCCCCTCCAGCGAGGTGGAAGTGCCTGCACCAGCTCGAAGGCCCAGGGAGAAGAACAGGAACAGGTCCAGCGTAATTTTAGGAGCCGGGTGTTGGTTTATACCCTTATGGCTTCAAAGTTAAATTGCACTTAATTCACGACGTCGTGAGGTTTAATTGAGCCGTGTATTAAAAGCAGCGTAGCTTGCGGGCGGTCGTCCTGCAGAAGCGGGACCGGGGATGGCTATGTTTTAATTGGCTCGTACGAGAGCAGCGTCTGCCTTTGGATCACGCGGCGTCGGGGTACCGGGGTTGGTCACAACGCGTACTGCTGACACGGATTTCTCCCGGTTACTAACCCAGCACTTGTAAACTCAGGTGTCAGTAAAACATTACCAGGTCTGGCACCCATCCTCCCCAGACTTCCCTCTTCCCGTTATTTTTGTTAAGCCTTCACGTGCACTTCTGCAGCACCAACCACTACTGAACTCGCGAGGAATCTCTCCAGGTTTGATGCTTTGTCAAATCCGGCAGCTGTTGAACTAAAAAGAAAAGCGTGGGTGACGTTTGCTCTCTGCGCTGGTTTCCCCAGAACGGTCACTGGTGAGGATGTGGCACTCTCACCACACATCCGACATTCTCGGTACTCTACATTTCATGTCAGCGAGCGCTACACTCGAACACGAATCGAAGAGACAAGTGAGCGACACAACTGCTTCTAGACTGAGAACGGCAGAATGCTACCAAGA
Source organism: Buceros rhinoceros silvestris (assembly GCF_000710305.1). Taxonomy (NCBI): domain Eukaryota; kingdom Metazoa; phylum Chordata; class Aves; order Bucerotiformes; family Bucerotidae; genus Buceros; species Buceros rhinoceros. The sequence goes on from NW_010389196.1 coordinate 4,889, forward strand.
CAACTCCACAGAAAACCCACCGAAGCAGGAGCAAAATTCAGGTCACTTTGTAGCAAAGCTCATCACAGATTATTACTATTAGGTTTTATTTTTTTTTTTAAACTGTTTTGTAAAACTTTTATCCTGGGAGCCAGATATCCCCATGTGATGTGCTAATTCCAACAGGCTAACGTGGGACCACCTGACCCCACCTGGTACCAAATGCTTCTGAACTTTTCAGCTTCTTGGAAAATCACTGCTGACTGACACCCATCTGTTGGTGATCGGCTTCTGGTTCCTCTTCTTCCACATCTGCGTTATATTCTTCAAATGCATCATCATCAACATCTGGAAGCCCAAGTAACTGCAAAGAAGAGAATAAACAGTGTAATAGCGAATTAGCCGCTCGTGCAGCGTCGCGGCACGTCTTCACACAGTGCCGGGGTGCCCCTTCTCGAACACCCCAAACCCTGGAATACAGCACTGCGTAACAAACTCAACTCGCCTTCTCTCCCGCCTGCAACAGAGGCTTGGAAACGCATCCTCACACCACGTGAAGTGCTCAGAGACCAGAAGATAAATAAAACCAAAGCAAAGCACTTGCAAAAAGCTCCTCATTCTTCCCGGAGGTCGTACCACGAATTGCTGAGTGTTTAGACTCAGCAGTGGTTTAACTTCAGAAGGAACCACGATAATACTGTAGCAGGAGTTACCTCGGATTAAGATTGTGTTCAGCAACCCTGCGAAGCGGATAAAGAACGCATCCTCGCACAGAACTGGCGGGTACAGAGCAGGCAAGGAGACCCTAACACCTTACAGATGCCACCAGGTTGAGTGCTCCTCTTTTACCCCTCGCTCCACCACACCAGATGAAGCCTTGCACGCTGGGTGAAGCCCTCGCAGTGAGAAATACTGCGTATTCAACTCCAAATTGCCCAAGTCCCTTTACATTTCTGCCAGTTGGATGTGGGCTGGTGAAGAACTGCCAGCCCATCTTCCTTGGACAGGGTTTGAATGCCCCTAGCTCAGAGCTCTGATCACCGCACCAGCACTTGTTCGCCACAAGGAAACAGAGCAGCGATGCTTGACCCCAAGCAGCGATGTTTGAACTTCTCCTCTCTCCTCCAAAAGGCTGCCAAGCCAGCCGAAGTCAGAAAGGCAGATAAACCAAGTAATAGTCAAAATAATGCATCTGTTGTGGAAATCTCGTATCAGCATCCTACGCTGGCAGCTATTAATATCCACAGAGCCAAGCTGCAGGCCAGGCATTTCTGGGAATACCGTGTATTTAGCTTGCCAGGGCTGGAAGAGCAGCACAGACGCACGCAACACCCTGTTTGGAGAGTGACACAGCTGAGAGCTCTCGGAAGAGGCAAAACCCAGAAAAATCTGGAGAAGAGTGACGCTTGCTGGGTGGCAGCATGAAAATGAGAAGGCTGTGATGAGGCAGATTTTTAGGGACCTAAGCTAGTACAGTCCGTGATCCACATTCAAAATTATCCAGTGGGTATAAAGACAACACAGAGAATTGTCTTCTGGGTCCAGCGAAGCGTGTATCCCCCACTGCCACTGGAAGAAAATCGGCTTTTGAGTTGCAGGGTTTCTTCGGCAGGGAAACAGAAGGAGAACTTGCTGACCAAACCCCCTCCTTCTGTTGAAAAAATACTTATGGAGAGACCCCAAGCAGAAAACATTCTTGTTTTCTGAGCAGGACAAAGGGTGAGTATTCCTATGCATATGTATTTTTCAAATCAAATGCTTAACTGAGCAGAACTGAGCTGAGACAACGTGCGCCCACCACCTTCAGCAAAGAAACAGCTTGACCTTGTCTAGAGCAGGATTTAGAGGTGCGGTTTAGCTGCTGAGGGTTAACCAACACTTTTAAAAAGCCTCATCTAAACAAGTCTCCTGCCCTGGCCCTGTGATGGCGCCCTCAGAACATAAGGAAGAGAGATCTGAGAGCAGCGAGGGCCGGCGAGCTGCCTCCCGCGGCAGGGGATAGCTGCGAGCAGAAGACAAGCCTGCCCCTCACCGAGAGGGACACTAACCGTGGGCAGCCCCGCTCCCACTGCCCCAGAACACGGGGCCCAGCGGAACGAGCAGCCAGTCCCTCCCACACCACAGCCTCGGGGGAAACCTCTGGAGGAGACACAGCTGGGCTGTTACCAGGAGTGTGCGGAGCAGGGATGAGCTGGGTTACTGGGCAAGAGTCAGCCTGGGAGCCCTTGGCTAAGGGAGGGCGGGCACTCGTGTAGAGTGTGAGGGCACAGAGAGCTGCAGACGCACCGCTGGTGTCTCCTCCTAAACACTTCCCTTCAAAGGACCCCAGCAAAGCCTTCCAGAACTGCCTCATAACCCTGGCTGTCCAGCTGGAAATACCGAAATGGAAAAGACTTTCACAGGGTGCTTACCAAGGACGTGCTGAACGCCTGGTCCCTGCCCAGTCCCTCGGACTGAGCAGCCAGGACCAGCAGGCACTGCAGAAGAGCCCGCTCCGACCTTCAGCAGCAGTCTTCCCAAAACCACCGTTTTCCACACTGAAATCTGCCAGACTGGTCTTGGCTGGGACAGTGGAGAAGAAACGCCCCACAACGCACTGTTCCCTCCAGCTGACAGCACGGGGCTTTCACGAGCACACGGGTCCCGCCGAGAAAGGCTGGGGGACAGCGCGAAGCAACGCCAACGACATAATTTCCCAGTACTGATGAAAAGTGGGTTTGTGCTGGCAAAGGCCTGAGGTCCCAAAATAACTGTTTCCGTACATCTACCGTGACACCTGTCCCTCACTTCAAGAAACCCATCCCACCAGGCACGGGCTGTTTTCACCACTCACCACAGGGGGTAACGCTCCTTGTCAGACTGGTCTGCGCCCAACCAGACCTCCGGTGATGAGCCCGGTTTGGTCAGGCTGGTGCAAACCCCTCAAGGCCAGAGTCAGAGGAGAATCTAAGAAACTCGGTCTTGGTGGCGCCCCCCAGAGAAAACAAAGGGGTCCTCGGTCACCACCTGCAAGAGGTCTCTGCCAGGTGAGGACATTGGTTTTGAGTAGACAAAGCACAAGGAAATCCTACATCTGGGAAGCACAACTAGAACCGTGCAGATTGTAAACAGAAGAGTCTTTCACAGGAGCATGATGAGAAGAAAAAGTGCCCAGCCGTGTTTGTCCTTTAAGTCTCCTGAAGACTTTACGTAAGGACTCGGTGTCTTTGGCAAAGTCGGGCTGCAGCTCAACCCCGATTTCTGTGCTGGGTTGTGGGAATCACGGGGTGAAACGCGATGTACTAAGGAAGGGCCCAGACTAAACAATGGGTCCCCTTGCTTTGGGCCTTTTTGTGCTGACAAGCAGCTGAACTTGGTTGGGCTGAAGCCGATTTCTCAGGAACTTAAGCTATGCTGAAACAAATGTGGTTTAAATGACATACGTGATCGGTACTGATCTAATTAAGTGCTTTTGAAGTCTTCTCCAGTTAAACCAATGGAAGTTTCTCCTCAAAGGGAGCTTTTCTGAGCAGGAGAAAACAGCTACGAAGATCCAAGAGCCGAGAATTGTTCTGGGAAACATATTTATATTTTTGTATGTTTTCACGATCCCAAGCAGCTGTACTGACGGATCAGATTTCCAGCCCTTTCTAAGAAAAGTGTGCATCTGTTCTATTTATTTCCAGTCTCTCACTGGATTCCTTAAAATGATGCTCTTTTATGTCGACCAGCTGTGGCAGTCCGTGGCAAGGCAAGGCAAGGGTGTGAACAGGGAGGGCCAGTGTTTCCGTATCAGAGCTCCAGGCACTCCCTCTCGCTGTAAATACTTGCGGTACGTTTTCACTCTTCTCGACGAGGCAGCCAGGCAAAGAGAGGAGGGAGAAAGATCTACGCTTTCAGCTGAGTAGAAAAACGCCATGGGTCAGCTTTGCCCCAGGAGCACGGCTCTGCCAACCAACTCTGCTTCGCACCAGCCCCTTACCCAGCCCCTGGCACCCGAAAGGAGAGGATGTTCAACGGGAAGGTTTGGCAAAAATGAAGGACAACAGCCAGCCTAGGTCACCTCACCCTGGCGAAACCAGGTTCGTGTCGAACAGGGACAGAGACAGCGGATTAGCAGCGGAACAGGAAGACACAAGCCCCCTCCCCATACAGCCCAGCTTCCACCCCAACTTCTTCTCAAACAGTGACCAAACCCGCGTTTGCAAATACCAAGTGGCAACCACCCTGTCAGCAAAATCCGGATCACCTGGGGAGAAAGAGCCAACCCCAAAATAAAACAAACCACTCTGCGCAGAAACCGCACTTCCAGCCTCCCCGAGGTTTCCTCTGGCTGCGCAGACCCCTGCAAATCTCCCCAGTCCCACTGCCAGGAAATAACTCCACCGCAAGTCCTGTGGCGCTGACTCGCATCCCGTTCCAGGGAGTCAGAGCGAGCCGCATCAGCCGGAGGGGAGCCCCTGCCAGCTGGGGAGCGGCGCCACCGGCTGGCGCCGCA
>NW_010389196.1:9412-12338 GCF_000710305.1 Buceros rhinoceros silvestris
TGGGCGCCGGCGCCCCCGCCTGCCGCAGCAGTTGGCCTCCCACCCCGCACGGGAATCTCATCCTCTCAAACACGGAGATGGAAATAAAAAGCTGGCAGCTGGCTTCCAAGAAACAATTCCCAATGGCCGGACAGCAGCTTAGGCGCCCACGCCCTGCAGCCGGGCGGCTGACTGGAGAGGTAAGTCCTGACGCCAGCCAGCGCTCTCCTGTTACAAGTCACTGCTAACTGTCAGCGTTTGGAGGTACCAAAGAGGCACTTACAGGCCTGAAGGACTTGAAGACTTTTTCCAGTATTTCGTGGAGTGTCTTTTTCCCACAGGAGGAGATGTAGTCCTGTGCCAGCTGCAGAAAAGGTAAGCAGTCCTCGCTTTCGCTCCACACGTGCTGAAAGCCAAGAGCAACGCAAGAAAGAGAAGGTGTTAATAGGAATTCTCGCTGGCCTTTTCACGTAATTTTATAAGGTGACAGGTCGTAAACATCTGCCAAAGCACCCTGGGCCTCCTGCAGCTCAGACCCGTGCTGGGGACAGGCACTGCAGGCTGTTCAGGAGCCACACTTCTGAGGAGGAGCCTTCACCTTACCAACAGGACGCATCAGACTGCAGGGAAACTGGTCCAGAGGAGGAGGCGCCTGATGACTGCACCGGCAGCGAGGGGGACGCCTGCCTGGTGCGGGCGCATTTTACAAGTAAAGGGGTTTTTGTTGACATCAGCCCTGTTCAGGCCTGGAAGTCACGTGAGTTTTCTCTTCTTCTGCATCACCCGCTGCAGTGACGTCCTCACCAAGAGCCAAAGCATCTCTTTGTCCCCCCAGTGTTAGTGCAACCGTGATGTGATGCTGGAGGTGGAACTTGATGTGCAACTCTCTTGACGATGCAGAAGAAGAGATGCAAGATATACCCACAGGTTAACACAGAGCCAAGGGGAGACACTTGGGCACTCACATCAGGCCGTACTTCACACCTCTCTCCTTGTTTTGAGGTTTACTCGCAGACCCAGACCTCCTCTTCCCGGGCAGGCCAGGTTTAAACCCACCTGGCACACTCCTCTGTCCCTCTTTTGCCTCGGAGATGCTGGTTCCCCAGCCTGGCTCTGTGAAGCCTCTCCTAAAACCGAGGCTCATGCTGCTGCTACGAGGTTGTTCAGCAGAGCGCTGCCGAGCGCTGGGGCGGCAACGCCTCGTGCGCACAGGGCAGCTTTTACAGACCTTCTTCAGACGATGCTGTGCACGGGCCCGTCTTGGGCAGGCTGCTACCCAGAGAAGCCTGCACTGCCAACTCGTTTGGGACTCGCACGCCTCTGCCTTTGCACAGCAGCTCTTCTCCCCAAAGCGCCACGCAGATCTTTACGCCTCTACAAGCAGCAGGTTGCGCCTCGACAAGGAAGGAGGGGGGTCTCTCCGAGGGAGGCGCAGGGATGCGGTCCTACACCTGCCCAACGCCAGATCTTTACGCCTCTACAAGCAGCAGGTTGCGCCTCGACAAGGAAGGAGGGGGGTCTCTCCGAGGGAGGTGCAGGGATGCGGTCCTACACCTGCCCAACGCAACGATGAACCGTCAGCTGAGCGGCACCTCTGAGACCAGAGCTGTGACTGCCTCGCTACAAGCCTCTCTTGACCCACATTTCCCGCGGTGCTCATGAACCCGGTGAAATGTTTTGTTATGAAGAGAGCCCTGCCTCACTGAGCGGGACCTGCTCTGCCCACACAACCAGAGTCACCTCGTAACCGGGCCAGCAGTAAAAACCGAGGTCTTCGCAGTCTTGCCAACTCTGCAGGGCACATACCACAAGTCTCAAGATACTTCATGCCATCTTGGAGCCACAGGCCTTGCAGTCCTATAAATATACAACCAAACCTCAGCTTCTCTTTATAAAAAACAATAAGTACAGTCTGCACTCGGTGACTTCAGTGCCTAAAAAGGCAGAAGGCACATGAAGGGAACTCGAAAGAACCCTCTTCAAAGTATCAAACAGACTCCTTCAAATCCCCACGTTTTAAGAACCTCCTCGAGATTTTGGAGGTCCGGCCCGTGATCCCTCAGTACTTGGGGTGAGCAGTAAGCGTCTAGTTACTGCTAATCTCTGCGTCAAGCTCAGGAGCTGGATGCTGCTGCTTGGCCGTTCGTGGCTCGTGCTGAACCTGCTGAGATTGTTTATAGGTATAAAGCGATTATGACCGCCAGCGTCCTCATTCTTGTTTAAATTGTGGCTTCTTTTGACTACACACAGGAGCTTCCACTTAAATGAAGATCAGGCCCTGCCCTTTCTCCTTCAGCTCACCAGGGAACGTTAACCCCCGCGGTCCCACCATGGTTTTGTGGCCTCTTTTCAAGCTGCGCCACAGTTTGGACTCCAGTGTGAATTTGCCAGCAGCAGCGCAGGATAGGATGATCCAGCATGAGGGGGAAAACTAAGCGCGTAACTTGATCACCGAGCTCTGAAGAGGATTTTGTGAAGCACCACCAGGCAATAGGCAAGTAAGGCTTCCAACAGTTTCCACATCTGCAGGAGATTTAGAACTCTGGCTGGAGCAACAGCTGGGCTGTGGAAGGTCTCACGTGCCAGTAGAGCTCGCCTCTCATTCGGAAACGGCTTGATTTCATCTCCCCCCCGACCCCCAAGGAAACCCAACGGTAACAAAGAGCAGGGGGTAACACCTCTGAGCTCCGCTGCACCCACGGCTCCCTGAGGGTGCTCAGCCCTGCGCTGAGGCAGGGCAGGAACCCAGCCTCACCACTGACTCACGCGTCTCCAGGGGAACCCGCAAACGGAATCTGGGCCTCTCAAAATAAAAACAAACATAATTTGAGGCTTCGGCTCCTGCTGAGAAGGTTGGAGCACTCAGTGAGGCTCCCCATACGGAGATGCTTCCCCTGGAAACCCCGATGCCCGGGGATCTCTCTGCAGTGGGAGAGGCAGGCTCCCG
>NW_010389196.1:12393-14731 GCF_000710305.1 Buceros rhinoceros silvestris
CAGTGGGAGAGGCAGGCTCCCGGCAAGCCAGTGCAATTAAAAAACCAGTAACCTCGCCATCGGAGTACGTGCTTCCCAAGCTCGCCCGCTTCTGCTCACAGCTGCTCTGAGTGTCGCTACAAGAGCACACGACCGCTAATTCCCACCTCTGCTGTCCTAGGAGCCTGGCTGAATCCCGTTCAGCCTCTACACAGGGCACATAGCTGCGGCCCCCCAGGGGCGGCACCCGGGGCAGTTCGCCTTCCCTCACGCCGTGACACGAGTCCGTCTTGCTGGACGACAGTCACTTGCTGGACCACCCTTTTCTAACCACCCCGCCTGCTGAGCGTGGCAGCAGAAGCTTTTCTTTGTGGGGATAAGTCGACTTGCAGAAAATACTCAGACTCACTGACTCTATTCCAAAACGTTTTACGGGAAATCATCACCACCTTGCATCACGGCGGCATCACATTTTTATGTGCTTTATCGGTTACTTTGAATAGCAGCAGTAACACTGTGACAAAACGAATGACAGACCCCGAGGAAGGGCTTCACGACCCTCACTCTCTTATGGCTATACAACACCACGAGCCTCGGGAGCTAAATTATACGTAGTTCAGCTGTCGAAATAAAACACTGGTTCACAGTTCGAGTGTCCTGGTGGTACTGAAAACGCCAACAGGCATCCAGATGGGTCTTGTGCATCCCTAGCACGTTAAAAACCCTTTCGGGAAATTAAAAGTTGATGATTGCTGTGATCTGGAATCTCTGATTTTTCACAAAACTGAGTTATTCTCCCCCAGATTGCATCTTGGCAACCTTTCCAAGTCTTTGTCCTCCTCCCTTTTAAGTTCATCATGTTCATAATTTCCTCCTCACAAGTGGGTTATCATGGACTTCTCTGGCACCTCCTACATAGCTTTTTAAGTCACATTATTACGAAATGAAGTGGTAAAGAGAACAAGAATACCAGGCACCAGATGCTCATTCAATGCGAGGCTCCTTTCTAAGAGTCACAGGGTGCACAAAGGCTGTCAGGCGTGCCACCACAAATTTCCATCACGTTTACTCACTTTCACTGGGTTACTGGAGCCAAGCAGGAAGGCTCAAGTGAAGTGAGTCCCCTGGCCTGTATTAAGTCTCTTTAAAACAAAAACTTTAGTCTGTAATTGCATGTAGAAAGGAAATTTATCTTCGGGGACACAAAAAGGAAAAAGAAAATGACTGCAAAAACCAAGACAGCCAAGCTGGGAGCAGAAGCGCAGTGCCACTGTGCACGTGGAGCAGAAAACATGATGCTGGTGAATCAGCTCATTAGTGGTTCTTAATCGCATTAAAGAGACACCACCACCAAGGGGAGAATTGACACCCATGTGTCTGTCTGTCCTAGAAGAATTATTACCGCAAAGAGTGCCTCAAGTAATTATGCCAAAAAAAGGCAGAAGAAAACACTGCTTCTAGTTTTGCACTGTTCATGTCCTGCGTTTGACAGCAGCTGGCCCTTTCGCTCCATTTGGCTACTGGCGGCTTTGGGCAGGGAGTCCTTCCCACAGCAACACTGCAATGAAAATATTTGCCAGAAAAACCCCAGGAAGATGTGGTTGCAACCCCACAAGAACCGTCCCATGTTGTAAGCAGGGCAGCAGGGCCTGGAACAGGCACCGCGGTCTGAAAGCGAGGGGGCTGTGTCCTGAAAGAGTTCGCCCAGCTGAGCAGCCCGTAAAGAAATAATACGCGTCCAAGAGCTCTCTTTGCAATTGCTGATGTCATGGCATCCAGTCACAGTTTCTCCTACTCCTGCACTGGGTCCGTTCCCCTGCTCAAGAGCCCAGCAGCGACGGTCCTTTCGGGGCACAGACATCTCCAGAAAGGACGGAGCGCCGGGGTGCTGGGAGCTGGGTGTGCGGGGCCAGTCCCACCGAGGACCAGGGGAATCCACACCAGAGATGCTCCACGGCCACGGCTGCGCCTGTGGCTAAGGGCTGGGTTGTCACTGGGTGGATGCACAACTAAACTGCGGAGAACTCCTTTCACAATTCAGCATCACCACCTGCCCGAGACAACAAGCACACGTCTGTCCCAGCGCGCTGGGGTCGGTGGTCCTGGAAAGCGCCCTTTGTCCCCTGAACCCCCCGCCCCCCGTTAACGCTGCACTCACCTGCGGGGAAGGGCATCACCCAACGCGCGTCCGGCAGGTGAGGGCTGAAAGCTGCTCCGGGAAGGCGAAGGGGAAAAGGAAGGGGAAGGACCCATCCCGTTCCTGCAGTAACAGCCCGTGCTCGGAGCCCGTTTGGGCTTTTTTAGATAAACCGACCTCCGTTCCCGGCGGCTCGGCAGGTCACGGACCCCGCGGCGAGCA
>NW_010389197.1:0-659 GCF_000710305.1 Buceros rhinoceros silvestris
CAGCTATAAGCAGAAATAACTTGACAAATATATGTAGAAATATGTATGCATATGTATGCATATGCATACTCAGACGTGTGTGAGTATGTGACGATTAGCTACCGTGCATAAAAGGCCTCCGTGGGTAAAACGTCCCTGCTAGTGACTCAGAAATTGGAATGGCCTCAAATTGTGACACCAGACAGAACTTCTTAAATAATTTTTGCCCTGAAACATGTTCTTACATGTCATCAAAGGCACAGCAGATCACTTCTCTTATTGTCCAAGCCAACAGACCTAACAAGACTGAGGTTCCAAAGGGTTCCCACGTGATCGCCATTAAAAGTTGGAAACTGATGGAGTATAACAACTATGATGGCAACGAAGAGAAAAGTATCATTTTTTCATATGTACAAGATAATTCCTTATCATACTTATTGTCCAAGCCAACAGACCTAACAAGACTGAGATTCCAAAGGGTTCCCACATGTTGGCCATTAAAAGTTGGAAACTGATGGAGTATAACAACTATGACGGCAACGAAGAGAAAAATATTATTTTTTTGTATGTACAAGATAATTCCTTATCATACTTGTCTTGTCTGAAGGTGTAGACCAGGTATTTTGCTTATTTCAGCTTATAGAGAGATAGAGATAGAGAGATTGGCTTTTCCCCAGAAA
>NW_010389198.1:0-588 GCF_000710305.1 Buceros rhinoceros silvestris
CAAGCCAGAGCCACAGTCTGCGGCTGCCCGAGACTGAGCACAGGACTCACTATAAAAGCCCACAGATACAAGCAGGCTTGGGCAGCTTGGAAGTGAGAAAAGGGAAATCCAGCAGCTTCTGCTCTTCCAGGGTCCACTAGCTTTCTTCGGTGAAGTAAACCCGCTTAGATAGAGGAAGATGGGAAAAGTCTTTGGAGTGGTCCCATGGCTGGTCCCTGGAATACGGAATACTTTCGGGGCAGACACCTAGTCCTTCTGAGCTGATGAAAACATGGCAGTAGGCAAAGCCTCAGCTGGCAGATGACTCTCAGCACCAGGACTCAAGGAGGATGGTAGGCTAAGCGGTGTGAGCTTGTTGTAACTCATTAAAAACTGGTGTCTGGCTTTGAACTCTGCAGCAGCCTCCTTCAGAAGATCCAGACGGCTGGGTTTTGGTGCAGAAGTGACTAAGCTGAATGACACAGCGACGTCTGCTGATGATTTAGTCCGTTAAGGAGCCTTTGCACAACTTGGCTTTCCTCATCACCTTGCCTCTCATCTTGCCATGTAGTCTGAGGATTCATTAGCCTGAAAACCAGCTTCCTAGTC
>NW_010389198.1:722-1098 GCF_000710305.1 Buceros rhinoceros silvestris
TGCACTTAACGCGTTGTCAGTTTGTCAGCTACTGTAGGTTAACCTTGGATGGCTGCCAGATGCCCACCAAACTGCCAACGGGACAGACAGAGGAAAGCCTATGAAAAGCTCATGGGTTGAAATAAGGCCAGGGAGATCATTCAGCCATTACCGTCATGGGCAGAACATTTCGACTTGGGGAAATTAATTTATTGCTAATTAAGCAGAGCAGGATAATGAGAAATAAGAACAAATGTAAAAGCACCTTCCTCCCACACCTCCCTTCTTCCCAGGCTTAGTTTCACTTCTGAGTTCTCTACGTCTTCCCCTCAAGCGGCACAGAGGTGCCGGAAAAGGGGGTTGCCATCAGTTCACCACATGTTGTTTCTGCCACTCT
>NW_010389198.1:1281-8628 GCF_000710305.1 Buceros rhinoceros silvestris
CCACTCCAGTGTGGAGTCGCACCCATGGGAGACAGTCCTTCACAAAATTCTCCACCATGGGTTCTTCCCGCAGGTCACGCCTCCTTCAGGACATGTCCACCTGCTTGGGTGCAGGGTCCTCCAGAGGCTGCAGTGTAGATGCCTGCTCCACCATGGACCTCCATGGAATGCAGAGGGTCAGCCTGCCTCACCATGTTTTTCGCCACGGACTGCAGTGGAATGTCTGCTCTGGTGCCTGGCTCACTTCCTCCCCCTCCTTCTTCAGTGACCTTGGCATCTGCAGAGTTGTCTCGCTCACATAGTCTCACTCTCCCAGCTGCTATTGCACAGTGGAGTTATTTCTTCACAGAAGGGCTACTGCTGTTGCTGATGGGCTCAGCTTTGGCCAGAAGCAGGTCCATCTCACAGCCAGCTGGAGCTGGCTCTGTCTGATATGGTGGCAGCTTCTGGCATCTTCTCACAGAAGCCACCCCTGCAGTCCCTATCAAAACCTTGCCACAGAAACAAACAGACCAGTAGATTCCTGGTATTAATCTCTCCCTTATGCCTGAGAGATTTTTGAAGAATGTGGTGGGCAGACATTGTCCTCTTTCACATAAGATGGAGCAGTGAGTGCTGAGCCTTATTTTTTTAAAGATATGCTCAGAACAGGTGCTGTAAGATGTCCGCTACCCCCATTTATACTGGTTCACAGCTGACCTCCCTCTGAGAGTATCCTGGTGACTTCATCTAGCAAAACAAGGGTTTGGAGATCTCCCAGCATAGTGTGGGTGGTGATGTGAGTTGCCAAGTAAGTCTCTGTGGTGTGCTGCTGCCTTTGGTCCTCTACATGTCTATCTGGGTGAATGCAACACAAACTAGTGAGAAGCAAAGTGATGTGGTTTATACGTTTCTCGTTCCAAGTAAGAGAAAACAGAATCACATGAATCTAGACAAAACCAATAAAACTCTCTATGCTTCTCCCCGGTCTTGACTTTGCTTCTCTGCCGCTGCAGAACATTCTGCAGCTTCAGAGAAGGTTATCTCAGATGTCAAACTTAGGGCAACTCCATTTCTCACTAAGCATTTGGCTGTTGGTCTTTAAAAGATCTAAAGTCCCTAAAAATCATGTATGTGAAGAAAAAAACTCAGCACAACATTCCTTATCCACTAGATCCTGAACACTCACCCAACTTCTCCTCGCTACAAATCAGCTTAAAATAGTTGGCTCAGTTGAGCTGTGTGAACCTGGGTCTCCCTCTGTGCTCCCATCTGCACATCCTCCTCTGGGTTGCATGTCTCAGCAGAGCAGACAGCTTTTAGCAACCCACTATGACTAGCTCTGCGATGATGCTCAGAAGCCCTGAGTTCACAGGAGAGCCAAAGAAGGCAGCAGAAAACGATGTCCCCTCTAAAGGTTAAAAGAGTTGCTGTTTGACACAGTGCCTAAGTGCCATATTACTGTCTGCTGTACTCTTTTGCTTCAGATGAACTGAAAATCCTAACTGGAAATGCTTTTCTGCTAGCAACTGTTTCCTCAATTCTGTCTGTGGGCCTTGCTCCTGGGCATCTTAGCAGCACTTCCAGCCAAAGCCCATGATCTACCCGTTTCCCACTAGACGCACTGAGAAAAAGCGCTTCAGTGCCCTAAGTTCATTATCACCTCAGAAACACAAGATCTGTTCTGTATGTCCCTTTACACTGTCTCAAATCTCTGAAGATCAAACCAAAGAACTAACTAGAGACTGTGCTTTTTTTCTCCCTCCCCATAACAAGACAGGTATCAAGTTCTAACAAACATACAACCAAGAAAAAAGCTACGTGTTTTCTGCTGCATTTGGCACTCAGAAAAAAGCACTAGTTAGCACAAAATTATGGGGGAGGGAGAAGAAAATGCCTAACTCAGGCTATGATGCTATTCTCTTTCATCAGCAAGTCTAAATTCTGGATCTCCTTCCCTTGCCTCCTCTCAGATCTGGAAAGCAGCTGACCTGGCAAGCACTGTTGAAAAACAGTGTTGGTTTTGGACACCTTCCATACCCGTTACTTCCCCATACATAAATTCAGAGCTGATGCATACAGCTACCCTTGTTCTGGCTAGGCAGAAGAAAAGGCACTTCTGAACTAGATAGGAAATAAACTGGTTTTGAAATACGCTGTTCAGGAAGAGTGTACATGGGACAAAACAGTACATGCATAAGCATGCCTGGTTCTCAGGTCATGCTCCAACCTGGTATTGGTTTACAAAACTTATATTGGCTCTAAGCTGATTGTAAAAGAGGTTACAAGAGATGATATTAAGAAGTCAGGTAGCATGACTAGCTTCCAAACTTTAGCTCAGGTCTTCCTGCAGTGCTTTGTTCTCGCATCCCTCTTCAACTACCTCGCCCCAAAGCTGATCCTAGCATTGTAGGACATGCAGTGCCGGAATGTCATGAACAGCCTGAGCTGTTCATGAGAAGTGGGCACCATGTGGAGCACATCACATCCACAGTAGCCTCAAGGACCTTCTGCTGCTCCAGCACTGCCATTTCCCTTGGGAAGACTCCAGTCACTCTCCACTTGGAGATGGCACTTTCCCACTCTGGGCCCCTGCACTTGCTTCACCTTGCAGTCCTCCTCCATGAGGACAAGCTGGTTTCTAGCACTCCAGGTAATAATTCCCTACCAACATCAGGAAAAGAAACTTCCTCACCCACAGCCCTGGCAATGTACACTTTGTACAACAGCAAAGCTCACAGGCATGCTTCTCCAAATCGGAGAAACTATGATGAGAAATCAGTTCTGCAGACACATCAGTCATTTTGAGAACAGATGTGAAAACCACGTCCCAATTTACAGGGCAATGACTCCTGCAATTCTTGATGAAGCCATTTACATTTAGGATACTCTGGTCAGCTACAAAGGGAATAACTGCCCTGTGCTTCTGCTGCCTTGGCTATTCCCTGCAGTGCCACTGCTGGGTGCAATTGTTCCATAAATCTATGTGCCACCAAATTTTCCACTCTCTGTTAAACGCCTCTGCACACCTCAGACCATAAGCAGGTGCCCAACTATCACACAGATGAGGCATCTGCTCCCTGTAGTAAAGGGAAAACATAGCACACTGTAAAAAAAGAGGCAGAGCAATGTACCCTGCAGATACAGGACATGAAAAAACTCACACATGCATTTAATCTACCTATGAATCCCGTTTTCTTGTGCCAGTCTACAGCAAGGCGAACTTCTAAGTATCTGTGCAGCAACTGGTTTCTCTCACAACCGCCTATTTGCTCCCACACACCTCCTACAGTGGTAAAACCAGTCTAAACTTCTTCTCGAACTACACTGCACAAAACGTGACTGAAGAGGCCTGAATGAAGGCATCAGAACAGGAGCACTACTGAAGCCCTGCCGAGGTCTGAATGGCAGCTTTGAGCTTGGATCAGTGGTGTCAGAAGGAGCCTCTCTCTCAGTCTCCTCTCCTTCCCCTTCAAGCCCCTGCCAAGCTGCTGCCTCACATGTCCAACCCTGTGGCCAAAGCTCTGGCTAGACTTCTACTGCTGCTGCTTTACCCTCTTTATGTCTTGCCTCCCTGCTCTGATATTTATTTTCTGCATGTGCTGCTCATGCTGATTTTCCTTTTCCTCACTTTGGCACTGCTTTAGCCTTGTGTTACTGCAGCACTCTGTGGTGTGTGTGCCCCTCTCTCCTGTTCCTCTGTGCGTGACCACAGAAGGGTAGTGCAAAGCACATACTCTTACTTTCTCAGGCTTTGGTGCAGTAATAAAAAAAAGAAAAAAAAAAAGGAGGCAGGGGAGCATACGGACATACAATTACTAGTAAACTGTCCCATAAGTGTGATTACCGCTATATACACAGAGTCACACGACAGCTACCAGCAACTACGTCCCCTAGGGTTCAATAATTAGATTCACTGGAAGAGATGTCCCATGACTCTTGCCTGTATAATGCAGGTTTTTCATTAGAGCAATGAAGTACTTGGCAAAAGCACCTCTGCAGAGATACGGAGTAGTTTAGCTACTATTACACTTTGGTCTCTTCGCTCGTCGCTCATCGCTCCTTACCTCACTTGGGTAAGCATCTCTTAGGTACCATCTGCTGTAGGGGAGCTTCTTCAGGATTGAAGGTCTCTGGAAGTGGTACATATCAGAGGTGGTAAATTATGAGTGTCTTGACCACCCATACTAAACTTATTTTTTCTTCAGTGCTTGTGAAGTAGTTAAGACACTTGAGGAAAGATGCAAGGAAGATGCAATTTCAGTGTTAAGAGCTCCCAAGTTCACGACAGAGCACAGAGACTGACAAGACAATAGTATTGTTGATCCTACATTTTCACGTGAACTTCAAGCACTTGTGCAGAATATGGTGTTTTCCTCAAACATTTCAGTCCTCTTCTGCAGGCCGTTGTGATGGAAATGTGCCTGTTGTGAAAAAAAACCACGATAAGTATACAGTCAATTCTTTTACTTCATTTTCTTTTTGTGGTTTTGATTCATTAGGTAAGAGTTTTACTAGGGATGAGGAAACAACACTATAGCAGTTCATCTCACAAGAAAAAATAAATGAGGCACAATGCAGCCAGCTCACAGGGCAGCTATGAAGTCATCTGTGAGGTTGAAGGTTGGTGGAGTCTGATGACAACTAAGACAAAGAGGGATTGAATGCCACGTGCAGCTACTAACACCAAAAACTTCCAACGTCCACAAAACAAACATGTATATGTGCACTTGGACAAAAAGTAATAACCAAGGGCAATATTCTAACACTCCTTTGTTCCTTTTGCCATCAGATATAGCCAGGCTTCTCAAATTCCTTTTCTGTAGTTCTGTAGTTCATACGCATATAAATAGTTTTGCTAGTATGAGCAAGGACTGAGCAGTTTGGTGAAAAGCATACACTCATCAGCCAGCAGCTAGTGAGACACTTCAGGTAACAGAGGCCTGAATTTGGTATTCCTTCACCGGGTCTTTCTGTCTTTCGTGAGATACTCACCCACTGCACCAGACTAACATGAATCTGCCTATACACAATATGCATATGCAAGCAAATAATTAGTACCAACGGGAACTTGGTTGCTGCAGTTTTGGACATGCTGGAGCACCCATTGATTTCTTTTTCATGACTCACAGCAGTGGAGGCGGTAAGAGACCGATGAGCGTGATCCACACACATTCTGAAGTGGTTAGCTGCCAGCGCTACTGTATACCAGTAGATCCACATTATAGATGCTTCTGAAAGTGTTGCACGCCTTTTGTGATGTTTCTGGACAGAGTGGCAAGAATATGCTGACAGATAAGACTTTAGAAGTGTCAAAAGAGGAGCCAGATGGTCAGAAAAATACATGCCTCCCAAAAACAAGAGAAGCGTTTGGTTTCAGTTTGGTTTGCTTCTTCATTTCTTTGGCTGTTGCTCTATTTTTTTACTTACAATTTCAATACCTGTATTAACAAATACCTATAAAGCTCATTATCAGTCTTAGCAAATGAAGCAAATCACTGCCACATGCAGGCATGAACAGTATAATGTTGGCTTTAAAAAGAGAGCAGACTGAGAAGGGACAGTTACTTTAAAGTGAAAGGCTTGAAGGCTGTTTCTTGTTGACAGTTCAGGGGACTGTGGAGGATGAAGAGAAGGCTAAAGACTGGGAGAGGAAGAGAGGTTGTATCTGGAGAGCTGAGGACAACGTCAGGTCAGGTCAGGTTGTTCTTAGTCTTGTGGTTTGGACCCAGCTGGCAACTAAGCACCACACACTGCTTGCTCAGTCCTCATGACCCACCCCATACCTGGTGGGATGGGAAGAAGAAAAAACCAATGTGGGTGAAGATAAAGAGAGTTTAACAGAGCAACACAAAGAGAGAAGAAACAACAGTAGTAACAATAATACCAACGAAATAATACATAAAGTGAGTGACACACAACTGTTCACCACCCAGAACCTGCCCACTGCCTGCTTGAACTTCTTGCCCTTCTGGCCAGCTCCCTCCTCCTCCTCCTCCATATATACACTGGGCATGACTTCAGCATGGTATTGAATATCCCACTGGCTGGTTCCTCTTGGCTATCTTGGCTGTGGCCCCTCCCAGATTCTGGTGAAAATTAACGCTACCCTAGCCAAACGTAGGACATTAACCTTTTCTGCGTTTTCCCACTCTTCCTTTCCATTTAAAAGCAAGCCCAAAATACAAGCGCTTAGTATCACAAGCTAATAACGGGGAACACTTCTGAAGTCTCTTCTCTTGTATAAATCTTCATGAACTGATCAAGCCAACTAAACTGTCAAACTCTGATAGAACAGTAGTCTGTCACCCTGACTTACAAGCACACATAGTGTATATGATCCCTCAAGGACAGACAGACGCATGGGACTGACATGTCCATGCTGTCCCATTAGCAGCAGTCTTCAGACCACATCTCAATGTCAGCATATACTGTTTGCCAAGAATTGAGAGATCGTTTTTGACAGCAAATTTTTTTGAGTAGCCCTGACCAGAGGTTTCTGATAGTGAAGGCAAGAGATTTTTTTTTTCTGAACACAAAACTTATCAGAGAAAATCTCAGTCAACAGAATGAAATCTATTTTCCCTTTCACTATCCAAATATGACACATCCAAGAATTAGCAGAAACTGCTGAGTTAATGCAACATTAAGGAGAGGGTGAGAAACACATTTACTCCAAAACAGCCAAAAGCTACAGAGCAAGCTCAGCAAGTAGCAAGAATTACATCTTCTTCCATGTCCGGTTATTTAAAAATACAGTATCTCACAGCATTGAACAGCATTCTGCTGACACAGGAATTGAAACCATTTGGGGATGTTTCTCAGAGTCTTATGACTTACTGACCTCAACATGCTTCTGTCAAATACAAACCTGTGAGACATCACTCTAGTTTTCCTGGGTTGTCAAACCAGTCACAAATTTCCAATTAACCTGCTGACCTAGCACTTGCAGATAGGATTGAATTGCTGATCAGATAGAGGCTTTGTCTGGGACAGCGAAGAATTATCTTGTGGAACCACATGGAAGTGTAGTGCTAACACGGCACTCATTCCTTGTACAGGTGAAGAAAAGCTCTGGGCAGCACCGTGCATTAGGAAGATTTGTTGTCTAGCTTCTGTATCTTGAGCTGTACATGCTGGCTAATTTTTGTGGCACTGTCACGCAGCATGATACCTTGTTTCCTGCCAATGTCACCCATCTAATGGATGAAGGGAAGGCAGTGGATACACTTTTCTGGATTTTAGTAAGGCTTTTGATACTGTCCCTCACAGCATCCTTCTGGACAAGTTGTCCAGCTGTGAGATGAGCAGGTGCACAGTGCGCTAGGTAAAGTGTGTGCCTGGAGGCACCTGCCACGGCCAGAGTGA
>NW_010389199.1:0-10366 GCF_000710305.1 Buceros rhinoceros silvestris
CCCCACTGGCGTGGCGAACCATTGTGGGGGGCGGAGTTTGTTCGTAAGTGGGGATGGTTTTGATCGGGAGATTTTATGTGTAGCTGTATACATTTATCTATTTGCTTATTAATTTCTCCCTTTATATCTCTCTCTCCCTTTTCCAGTCTTGTTTAACTTTGAAAATTATTTTATTTTGGGGGCGTTTTACTATTAAACCTTTTCTGTTTCTGTCTCTTATATATATAGTCTGTGTGTTATCATTTCCTTTGTCCGACTAAAGCCTTAACAAGCTTATTAATGTGCTGATAAGCCGTTAACAAGCACCAAAAGTTTCCCTTTGGGGTAGGTTTTGCTGGTTTGCTTTTCGAGCCAACACTCTGTGTAGTCGCATTTCCTTTTGGTGGGAACAGCCCCCCTTTTCAACCTGCAACATAATGTCATCTCTCCTTTTGTCCCTCTTAATCATAACAAAATGACTTTCAAGTTTTCTGCTTCCTCTTTATTCATTTCTTTGTTATTCTAAAAATTGTGACTCTCCGTGTGGTGAGCGTAGGGTTTTTCCCTGCAATGTAACTCAGATTTTACGGCTGTTAGTTGCTGTATCAAACTAGCTAAGGGCTATTAGGGAATATCACAGACTATAACAGCAGTAAATCTTTAACTCTGCTTATAATATGCAGAAAACTACAACCCATAAACTTTTAAAATGTTTGAGATAAAAGAGGAGCTGTTGCTGCTGACAGTTTTATAATGTTTACGTAAATGTTTCCTTACTCAGGGCAGAAGAAAACCAATGAGTTAGAGACTTCAAATGGAGCATTTTAAGATTTCTTATTAAGGGAAATGTCCTGAAAACATTGTAGCTGAGGATAAGGAACGTAAGGTCACAGGAGCCCAATGAATAAGTGGGGTTTTTTTCTCCCAAATTTTGCGTTGGATTGTACTTTAGGATTTGTGACCTCTTAGTTGGCCCAGACCTTTAAGGCAGTTGTATTTAGACCTTCCTCTTAGCCATTCAGAGAATGCTTGAAAGGCTCTTTATTCTAATGAGTTTATCTTTTTTAAGTTAAATATTTTTTTTTTTAAATAGATTAGACAAGACAGAATAACACAAAGTATTAATACCCAGCTCCCCCCTCCCCATGATATCCTTGCAGGTCAGTCCCTCCTTCTGGACTTTGGTCTATTTGTCTCAGTGGCTTTTGGGATCACAGTAAGCTTCTGCTCCCTTGCCAGATTTTCCTGCAGCCACTCAGTCCTCTCTCTCTTGCTTCCTTGCTTCTCTGTACAATTTCTCTGCTCAGCTTCCCTCCTTCC
This sequence comes from Buceros rhinoceros silvestris, assembly GCF_000710305.1. Taxonomy (NCBI): domain Eukaryota; kingdom Metazoa; phylum Chordata; class Aves; order Bucerotiformes; family Bucerotidae; genus Buceros; species Buceros rhinoceros. The sequence goes on from NW_010389199.1 coordinate 1,300, forward strand.
TGGCAAATTTTTTGGGGAGGGAGGGAAAAAGTAACTTAATTCAAAAGGCTTCTCCCCCGCCCCCGCTGTCAGAAAACATTGGTTCAAACAGCTTTTTTCAGATGGCTTGAGATGTTGCTGCTGCATGCGCTGGCTCTTGCCTTTGGGGCCCAAGCAGTGCTCAGTCTTACAGCATGCCAGCCAGCCCCAGCGCTTGCTGGGAGACACTGGTGTGTTGCTTTTGAGGAGCATTTTCTTGCTCTGGCTGCTGCAGCTGAGCTGAGCACTGGCCCCGCTGCTGAGTAGCTCTGACGCTGCTGCCTAGCGTGAGAGGGGCCTGCAAGGGTCTGGCTTACAGGTTTGCTGAGTGCTGGGGTGGAAAAGACCTCGTTGTTGTCATTAACAGGTTTGTGCTAGCTGGGTTTAAGGCTTTGACAGAGGGAAAATGCATTCATAACGCGCAGAAAATGAAAAGATTAAAAAACCCCCAAGCAAACCAGCCCTGAACACGCTTGCTTTTCCTATGGGGAAAAAAGACACTTAGTCCCCTGACTCAGGCAGATGTTATTCCCTGGATGAGGTGGGGATGGTGCCCTTTGTGCATGCTTCTCTTACTCTTGGTAGAATATCTCCATTTTACACCAGTCTTCACTTTTTTGAGTCCACAAGGTCTTGACAGGTTTAATCTCTCAGCTGTATTGTCCCTTTAAGAAGAGAAAGGCTGCGTCTTATCAGAACAGAAGTCGTTTCCCTTCCACACAGATTGGAACACATCTTTAACATTGCAGGCCTGGTTGCAAAAAAACCTTTCTGCTTTGGTGAGATTTAAAAGTCTCTTGTCCCGCTGTGCTGGCTGCACAGCCTCTCTCAGCAGGGTCTGGGCTCTGCACTGGACTTTACGTTCACTGTTAATGTGTATGTTCAAACTTCCGATGAGGCCAACACCTAAACCATCTAATTGGACATATATACTATTGTCTCTTGAATGAGGCCACGTGTTCTTGCCCAGCATGGCTGGCTACCACAGCTGGTTTGGGCTGTTTGATTCTCAAAGTCTCTTCTTCCGCACCATAGTATCTGGATTCTACAAAGATGGCCAGGTGCATCATCCGCTTTGCACCGATGAGGTGAACTGTAGCAATTTACCGCTGCCATGTACTGTGAGCGCTTAATTCAAACTAAACCAATTCTTGGAGTAAGCAAAGCTGAACATTTTGCATATGCTGCAGACGCAGGGACACGCCTGTCTGCAGTTACCGCAGAACAACTTCTGTAAACCAGTCATTCACAGACGTGCAGGAACTTACCTGGATTCGTGAAACTGCTCACTACAGTTTGAGAAAGAGGTTTCTATCAGTGCAGGTTTTTCCTGAAATTAAAGCTGCCTTCTTACACGGGCGTATCAGTGGTGTTTTCTGAATTCTTGCTGCCTGGACATAGGTTGGGGAAAAAAAAAAAGTATGAATCGTTTGCCAGGGGGCATAGGACCACGCCAGGGTTTGGTATTTTCTTTTGTTGGGTGTTCCCTAATGCAGTGTGGAGGCTGTGAGCCAAGTCTACTAGTATTGTACGGATATGTAAATAAGAACATGGGTAACGTGCTTAGTTACAGTAAGTGCAAATCAGGTAGTGCTTTGGTTTCCTGGCTGCTGATCAGACTGGCTGTATTGAACCGGGCACATTTCAGACGAGCTGCGGGTTTCATTTTCCAGCTATCCACAGAGGTATGCTTATGATGGAAAGTGCTTCTGATTTGGTAGTTAATTCAGGGGAAACTATTAGGCAAGCTAATCTGTTTAAAAATCTTACTAACCACACTGATCTCTTCTGGATTGAAACTAGTGTGCTTCAAACCCTGTAATTTTTCTGTTGTTTATATGAAGTGTCGTTCTATTAAATTGCGTTGCGAAAGGTGTGCAAAAGCTCATGATGACCATCCGAGTCCAAATCTAAGCCTGCTTTTGAAAGTTGCTTCCTGTCGAAGAATGATTTATTATTTTAATTACCACTACAGCAGTTAAGGTGGTAGAAAAGATTCTTTTGAATGACTTTTTTCATCTGACGTAACCTCGTTACAGCTTCAAAAAGCTGCCAAATCTATAACCAGTACACACACCTTTTACCTGCCCCAGAGATCTCTAACCTGTGCCATTGTGACCTCCTGCAATGAAAGTCCAAAACCTCTTCTAGGAGGAAAGTGTCAGCTTAAACTATGGTTAATTCCGCTTGAAAGAGGAACAGGGGAAAAGTTAATGAAAATATATTATAGTGCTGCTGCCTTTCATACTGGCTAGTGCTAACGCTAATTCAGAATCTACTGAAGTCCATGGTAGGAAGGCAGCAACCAGATACGCAGTCTGACAACGCTGGATTTTGGCTGAAGCTTCAGTCTGGTTTTTTTAATGTTACAATGTGCGTATGTTCCTCCTGTCAAGTGTCTGATGTCCTTTTTCATCATAAACTCCGTGCTGTTAGTGATTTCAGCTCACCGTGATGATGACGGGTCTCATCTACTTGCTCCGTCTGTCTTTGCTGTCACCTCTTCAGCTGACCTGCAGTCCAGCTTCACCGGCCGCACCTGAGGGCGGGGCTGTTGGCGTGGTTTGGCCCTCATGATGCCCTGTTACTGATTTTTCTGCTGCCGGGTCCCTCCACTTAGTCCATCACCTGTTCCCACTTGACACTGGCTTCCCTTGGCTTTTATTTGCTGCTGAGCCCAACATTGCCAACAAGTTCTTACCCCCTCCTTGATCTAATCTCATTTTTTCAAATTGTGATCTTTCTTTCTTTCCCTCTTAGCTGTCTTTCTCCATCACCTGGTGTTGGTGTGCTGTGGCATGTCCTCACCTCCCAGCAAAGCCTGGGTAGAAATCTTGTGGCCAAGGTAGACTCCTCCACGGCAAGTTTGTTCTCCTGTGTTTTATTTTGCCAGGTCTTTTTAGGTGAGTGTGCCACCTTCACCATTATGGGGACAAGCCACCTTATTTTCCTTTAGGGAAGACATTCATAGTCCTCTGTACTTCTGACATGCCCGCAGAGAACTTTACAGAATCTTGACTGAGAGTGGCCCATCTCTTCCCACCTGCCTTTGCTTGATTTGAGCTGGTTTTTTTGATGTGGCTTGTAAGCTTTTGGGGAAGAAAGTTTTCTCTTTGCACGGTTTTTGTACGGGGTCTCAGTTTTTACGTGGGATCTATAATGAGACACCTCAGTGGGAAAAGAATACAAATATAATAGTAATGCTAATTAACTGCACAGCAACGGAAGTTCAGTGTATGTGCTCGCAGCTCCTTTTAGGGATCAGAATATTGACTTTGTCTGTCACATTTCAGAGTTGGTATGTGATAGGGGCTGTATCACCCTGCGTTGGCACTATTACCTACTTTCCCTAAGCCTCTGCTCATAGCCATTATCAGAACCACCCTGGGCTCTTTTTAAAGTAATGCCATTGCTTATCTGCTTTTATGTCCCATTTCTTTCAACAGCTTAAGGTGGTGATTCTTCCTCCTGCCTAGATTTCAAATATCATGTGCTTAGCTACCCAAGTAAGTATTGCGTTTTCTCCCCATCTCATATATTTCTGACTTCCAGCTTGCTGTCCATATGAAAGACGTCTTGCGTTATGTGCTTTGAAAGCTCCCTGAGCATTTTGCATGCCCCTACGGTATAACTACTGTTAGTAGCACCGTGCTCTAGGGAAGGGAGTCTTGAGTGTCCACTTTTAAGAGCTGAAATGCAAATTTTGTAAATGAATACTTGAATCATACTTGTCAATACTCGTCTAGTGGCCAGCGCAGCCCTAAGCCGTGAGACCGAAAAAATGTGACAAGTCAGAGGAAATCCAGGACCCTCTGAAATCAGTTGCTGTCTCTTACGGTATTTATTCCAGGTATTTGTAGTATGTATGAAAAGGCTGGTGATGAGGCGCAATTAAAATATTTGTGATTGTCAAAGGTTGAAGGGAAAGCTGCTTATGAAAAAGTTGAATTTAAGAAGTTCAAGACCGTTTATTAAATCTTTTTTTCAAGTATACGTACTGGAACTGGCAGGTTAAGCATTTAAACCCGGAGAGTGAATGTGAAAGGGTATATCTAAGGGTTTAGAAATGTTTTAATAGAAAGCTTTAGCCCAATAGGTGAAGGCATAAGTTAGCTTGGATCTTATGATTGTTTGGTTTTTAATTTTTGGTTTCTTAGAAACACTTGTACTGATGTAATGTTCGATCTGCATTTTTTGCTTCATACTTCTAACAGCAACGAAAACACAGGGCTGTTCAGCAGTGATTGCTTCAGATATAGAGAAAGTCAGGGTAGGTGGCGTAAAGTAAACCGCCAGACTGAAAGCACAGGCAGTCTCGAAAAGAACTTAGTGGTTTTTTAAGTGGCAAAGCAACTGATACCTCATGAAAAGAAAAAAACCCAAACAAAAATCAGCAACAACAACACCCCCCAAAAACAACAAAATAAGCAAATAGCAAATTTACCACAATATACTCAGTTGCAGGCACAATATTTCTGGAACAAAAAACCTCTTCAAAATTTGTGAATCCTATTAGATAGATCAAGAAATTGTTATTTATAGGGGAAGATTTTTTGGGGGGGAAACATCCTTGAAATTTGCCTACAAATTTCTGTGCTAGTAGCACGTTTCATTGTATGGCGTGAAGTGTAAACAAGAGTGGAAAGAAACCAAGAAGAAACTTCTGTATTTGAAAGAATGAAAGTTTGAGATAACGTGGCATGAAATTACTTGCAAACCTAAGAGTTCTAGGAATAAATGCTTTCTAAAGCCAAATCCTTAAACGTTCCACATTAAACATCACTGAAGAGAAAACCATGTTGTAAAAGGTAGAAATAAAAGCATGATCTTTGAATTTTAATAAAATATATGTAGGCAAAGATGAAATTAAAATCGATGTTAAAATTACTAGAAGCCGGTTTATGTCCTCTAGAGGAATGAGGAAACATTTTAAACATCTCAAGGTTGAAAAAACATTTGTAATGTAAGTAAGTCTGTAATATAAATTTGTATTATAGCAAGTGCCGCCTTTATCAGCAGCGAACAACTGAACAAAATGGCATATTACTGCCTTGGCTGGACTATGAATTTTCACACGTTTTGGAAATACATAGAATCACAGAATGCTTTGGGTGGGAAGGGACCTTCCAAGGTCATGTAGTCCAAGCCCCTGTAGTGAGTATTCTGCCTCCCTGGGCAACCTGGGCCACTGTTTTACCACCCTCATTGTAAAAAATTTTTTCCTTCTCTCTAGTCTAAATGTCACCTCTCTTAGTTTAAAACCCTCAGCCCTTGTCCTGTCACAACAGGCCCTGCTGAAATGACTGTCCCCCTCTTTCTTACAGGCCCCTTTCAGTACTGGAAGGCTGCAATAAGGTCTCCCTGGAGCCTTCTCTTCTCCAGGCTGAACAACCCCAACTCTCTCAGCCTGCCCTCACAGGGGAGGTGTTCCAGCCCTCGGATCATTTTCTGTGGCCTCCTCTGGACCTGCTCCAATGGTTCTGCCTGTGCTGAGGACTCCAGACTGGATGCAGTACTCCAGGTGAGGTCTCACCAGAGCGGAGCAGAGTGCCAGGATCACCTCCCTTGACCTGCTGGCCACGCGGCTTTTGCTGCGGCCCAGGATGTGGGTGGCTTTCTGGGCTGTGAGCGTACACTGCTGGCTCATGTCCAGCCTTTCATCCACCAGTACCCCCAGGTCCTTCTCCGGAGGACTGCTCTCAATCCCTTCATCCCCCAGCTTGTACTGATACCGCGGGTTGCCTCGACCCAGGTGCAGGCATGTGAATAACTCTGTACCTCTGCAGAGAGTGATACAAAGCAATAGACGTGGTGAGACCCGTGAGTGTATGACCTTAATCAGCAGTACCTGGGTTTTTACTTGGTAAAGTGGTCTTGTGAAGACCCCTGGCGCCAGGCTGGATAACCCTCTATGTACGGTGCTGAATCGCAGTGTAATTCCATCTTATTCTTTTAGTTATAGTGGTGGGTTTTCTTCACTGGATTCAGAGGTGGTTTTAATAGCTGTCTCTTTTATTTGTAAGAATTTGACATCTATCACCTTTTTAGCAAGGCGTCCCATTACTAATACATAAAACTATCAAACTCAAAAAAGGCAGCCCTTACGTTTGGTACTTCCTGGATGTCATTCTCATTCACTTAGTACAAGTACAAGAAAAAAATTCTAAATGCTGTTTCAATGCAGTTGATCACATCCTGTAGCAGCATTGTGTAGGATCGTAAGAGGAACTGATTTGTCTCTAAAGTATTAATCCGGTTTTAACATACAGCTCAGATACTGCTGTCAGACTTTGCAGCAGAAAATCCCCGAGAAATAATGTGAATGGAATCAAGAAATGTTAAATTGCACTAATTTGAAAATTGCGCAGATGACATGTTAATTGAGGAAGGTAGTTTGGAGGAACATGACTGAGAAAAATTGCAGTCTGTTTAAGGGTAGAATCAGAGGAGAACTGAGTTAGAAAACAATGTTTGGATTTAGTAATAATAAGATGAGAGTGTTGGGAGCGAGCAGGCAACCCTTCCGAAGCACAAATCTCTCCTGGTCTCGGAACTGCCCCGCCAGGTGGAGGGAGAGGAGGGGCAATGAATGCTACTGAAAAACATGTGGGCTGATGGGCAATGAAATGTTTGGCATGCTGGTGCTCCTCCAGGAGCTAGCCATGCTGCTGGCGGGACTGGATTTCCCACCAGCTCACCTGCATCTCAGGCAGCCTCTAGAGTTCCAACACATCCCAGCTCCCCACATTTGTGGCTTGTGCTGAGCCAGAGTTCTAGCTCCTGCAATTTCTGGCTCTGGTACAAGCTGCTGATGCGACAGTGATTTCCTCTAGGAGGCAACTGGGAAGGAGGTGTGTGGCTTTTGTTCCAAATCAGAGTGAAGCCAAATATCCAATCGCTCTTTGAAATACAATAGCTCTGGCCTGGAAATTGCAGATGACTGGAACCCCTTTTTTGCCCTGTACCATTCAAATGCAGGGTTGTGGCAGCCCTGCTCATAACCCAGGTCTGTAGCTATTCTCCAGCACTGGCCTAGTCTCAAGCTAGCACAGAGCAGTTGAAGGGAGTTGTAAGGTCTATGGCAGGCAAGCTGTCTGCCTGCCCCTTGTGTAGAGGGGAAGGGAAGCACAAAAAGCACCTGCTGTTTGGAGAGCCTCAAGAAGCAGGGGTGGAGCAGCTGCCTTAGGGCTGGTGACACAAAGTGGGAAAGCAATTATCTCAGGGGTTAGTAGTTTGCCAGCAGAGGATCTGGGTGGTGTTATTCTGGAAGAGTTCAGGCCAGGAGCAGCAAAGTCCTGTAGTTCGGGAGTGCACAGGCTGTACGGAGCAGGACAACACACAGCGCGAGCTGTTCGGGGACATGCATCATCAGAGGAGGACTGAACACGCTTGTGCTCCATCCGTTTTAGTCTCCAGTGACAGTGTCCATCCTTCATAATCCTGCCAAAACTACCCCCAGAATATTTGATAGAAAGAGGGACCTCAGAAAATTCAGACATCTATGTGGCTACACAGAGCAGGATCTGAGGAGCCCCTTCAGGAAAGAGTTTTAGAAATTTCATTTTGACACACTTAAACTTTTGTCAACACAAACTACTATGAAAAGAAAACTAAGACAAAAGCTCTTTTCTTTACATCAAGTACCCCAAAAACTATCAAGATGAAACAAATACATGTTGAAAGAAACCCAGCAGCTGCAAAACTATTGCTTTGACTGAGTAGCAAGATGTTAAAGTTTATGGGGAATAGTGAGCATTTACTCAGTAGAGAAATGACAGCCCCTGGCTCCAGTCGTACGAATGGCAAAAGAATTAAGATTTAGCACCGTGCTAATACCAAATGGATAGTGGTAGAAAGGGGAAAGGAACTGGATGATGAAGATAAAGGAGCCAGTGTAGGGTTCCAGAAAGAGAAAAAGCACCTGCCGCTCTGCCTAGTACAACAAACGCAGTCTCACTGGCTGCGTAAGAGGCTGCGCATTAACCTAAAGGAGCAAAGAGTAGAAATAGCCTTGGAAATTAACAGGTCACTGCTCAATTAGAGGAAGACAACTGCATAACCATGAAAACTGCCAGTCAGAGGACTGTGAGCAAATGAGCAAAATGTGGAAATGGATAAAAGTTACTTGAGAGCAAATAATGGGGATATTATGGTCGTTCTCAGTTTGAATAAAAGAAATGACCTTATCCAATACAAAGAGCTCAGCAGAAGGTAAATGCATGGCTCCATTAAAGGCTGTGTTAGATAAAAGTGACCTCTAACGGGGAGTTTAAAAAAAACTGATGGCCTTAAAGATAGTGTACAAGCAGGCTGTAATGCGAGCATTTATTTTGATGTCAGAGGCCTAATGGCTACAATATTTTAAGAGGGAACTTCAGAAGTTTGAAGGGAATGAGGGAGAAGGCTAGTTGCCCTCGGTTATGCCCATGTGTGTGATCTCTTCACTGCTGCTGCTTGAGGTCTTCCCAAAAGCTGCTCTCTTCTGCAGGGCAGCGTGTCTTCAACAGCTGGGTCAAGCCTTTTGATGGTCCAGCTAATTACTTTGCAATAGCTAAATTAGGTGAGTGCAGCTGGTGCTCTGCTGGTGAAGAATACAGTGGTGCTTCGGTAGAGTGCAGCAGCTTTGCTGTCACTAATTGAAGTTATCCAGGAACAGAAAAAAAGCAATACAATAGTTTAGTTTTCAAAGCAGTAGTGATAAAAGAAAACAATTCTACTGCAGTTTGGCTGCTAAAAAAAAAAAAGGAAAGAGAGTTAAAAAAATTCTGCAAAGTCTCCTTGGGAATATTTATCCATTAAATGGTGCATGAGCAAAATACTTGAAAAATATTCTTCAATTTCAAAGTCTGGGTTAATTAAATTTGAAGTTCGGATTTCCTTGCAGGGAAGAGAGAATGAAAATAAAACGAGAGATATTCAAAACGTGGTGGAAATAGCCTTGGTCCTTCTGTAGTTCCTCCATCTGCATTAGTGTTTCATGGTGTCATGGTTCTGTGGCAACAAGTCTTTTTAGTGTTAGTGTGTCCTGGGTTAGCCAAAACTTCCCTTG
>NW_010389200.1:0-27067 GCF_000710305.1 Buceros rhinoceros silvestris
GCGGAGCGGCGACCCGGCTGGCTTCCGGTTCCCACCTGCCCCAGGTGCCTCCTGCCGCAGGGTCTGCGGGGCTCTGCGCGGCCAAAAGTTAAAATGTGTGATGATGTCCCAGGTAAGCGTCTGCCGTGTACGTTTCAGAGAGATGTTCAGAGGCGTGCTCACGGTTTCTCGGTAGGAAGATGAGAGCAGGTGTGGAAGTTACAGGGTGCTCGGTGATCCACGGTGGGTTCTGCCGCACGCCAGCCGTGGGAAAGAGCACGCCCGTGGGGCTGCCGGCCCGTGGGAGCTTGCTGGCAGTGCCTTGTGCGCCCGTCCGTGTGCCTTGCCGAAGAGCAAAGCAGAGGTGTTCGATTTTAAGAGGTGTGGTGGTATATATAGTTTAGAAATACTGCGTGACAAAACTTTTAAAGAAGGGTACATTTTCAGTTTGTTTCTTGCCATTGGTGGAAACGTGAGGTTAAGGGAACTCTAAACGTCCTGCTTTGACATCATCTCGAGGAAAACGTTTTGGGGTTTTTTAGCACCTTTTGTTTGCCAGCAATGCTTTTTATTTATAGTATCTTGGAATTTTGCTTTTACAGTAATTTGTTGGAGTGTGGATAAAAAAGGCTTTGCACTTGACATAAAGTGGTCAAGTGGTCCAACCTCAATAATTAGAATGCATTCATGATTGTTTTGGTTTTGGGGTTTTTTTTTAGAGGAGTCGTTGTTGAAAGGAGCTAGTGTGTGACAGCAAGCCATTGTCAGAGTGATTTAGTACTGTTTATAGATACTTTTTTTCCCACTGTCGTAAAAGGGGTAAGTTAGGCAGGCATCTTAAATACCAGCTTTCTTCGCTGATGGCACGTGTGCTATATCCATGCTAGGAAGCCATAGCAGACAATTTTCTTCATTTTTAAAGATAGTACCCTACATAAACTATAGTTCTGATTCAAAACCCAAGAAGTTAGTGAATAAGGCCAGATAAAGTAGCAATTCATGCTTGGCTTCTACAGCATTATTATCTGGGGGTTTATCAATGGTGTCCTTCGTGCCATTGCTTTTCTTTCTCTTTTTATCATTCTCTTCCTTGTTTCTCAATAGGTTTGGAGTTTGGTCATACTGAAACTATTGCTCGGTGTAATTTATTCCACTTTGCACCTGGAACTCTCTTTCTGACAAGTCATGCAACTCATTGAACTCAAATAGATGCGTAGTTAAAAACCAAGGCACCTGTCATCTTAAGTCATAGTTCTAACTTAAGAGTCTTTAAACTAATGTTGCGTGTCACTATAGATACTACTGTAAAAGAAAGTAATTACGAAAATGCTCTCTTAGTTTAAACTTCATTTTGCATATTTAACAGTGTGTAGTATATAGCTAACTGCATTTTTTCAGCCTGGCTGCTTCTTTTTGATAAATTGCTCAAAGACTTAGATGCTACTGGGAGAAGTTCATGTGCATGTTTTTTTGCATCAGTTTGAGCATGTGTGAGAGACAGTACAAATGGCTCAAATGTTAAAAGATTAATTTGTAGAATATACTTTCTGTGCTTCACCCTTTGCCTCAAAACGATACATTTGAGCCTCAAGTCTCTGAGAAGATCATGGGAATGGCCGAAGGTGTGCAGCAGCTTATCACACCACAGGGCCTGAACTTCTCAAGTAAGGATGATGGGGAGCATTGTTAAAGAGATCTACGTAATGATGAGTCTAACTGAGAGGTTGTGGTCTGCGATCTTATTAATGTAAGAACTAATGGGCCAGCAGTTAGGTTGTGGGATCCAAGTTTGTAGCAGCCAAAAGCTTGACAGGTATTACAGAGCAGACCAACAAAATCTGTAGTCAGAAGACAACAAATGCAAGAAATCTGCATGTGTCGAAGGGGGAATGAAGCTACTTGAAAGAGAGAGGTTCTCTGGCGTTCACTAAACAGACAAACAACACCTTGCCCAGGAAATCTCTGTTGCTAGAAGAATACTTTAAAGCAGAAGAATTTTAGAAGAGAGGTATTCTGTATGCTTGTGATGTTTTTGTTGTCAACTGCATGTCAACTTACGGCCAGTGCTGGTTGCAGAGTAGTGGGCTACATGGATGTTTTGTTGTCTTTTAGTGTATAAAATTTAATTATTTTTTAAAAATGGAGTATAGTTATCACTGATCTAACTAATACATTGTGGAGAATAATCCTGTGAGCATACACTTGCAGGAGCTCAGGAATTGCTGAGAACCTATCTTTGCCGTGAGTTTACACTGAGACATAAAACCAACGTTAGGTGGAGTTTCTTGCCTTCAGGACTTCCTCTTTTTCTTTCCTCTGAAAAGTAACTGGGTTGATGGGCCCAGAAAGGTATAGTACCACTGGTCATGGATGAGAAGTATGAATACTTGCTATGGTGCAAGATTCTCTCTGACTTACTGCTTCCCATAAAAACCTTAGAGGCCTCTCACTGCTACTGATAATTACTTTCTCAGAAGTAGCAGAACTTATTCCACCAAATAGGAAGAAACAATAATAATTTCTTCCTTCCTTTGTTTTGGGATGACTGAGTAAGGGAAGGTTGGAAATTGTTTCAACAAACTCAGAAGGACAACACTTCCTCAGTTCAGATATGGAAAACTTTGTGTGCAACCATTATTTACGAGGTCTTTCTCTTTTTACTTTGAAAAGTGAAGGCCTTGTTTTTCCTGATAGAGGTATTTTGTTGGATTTTTCTTTGTCAGTAGGATGTAGATTCTTTGGACTCTGACACACCATGGTTCTTATCTTCCTCTTTCTCTGTTAGCCATATAAATACCATATAAAGTCATCTTCAAGCATAAGATGTAGAAACGAGATAGCTGAGCATGAAGCAGTTCAGTCATCCCTGTTATTAAGGCCATAGTGAGACCATGGAGAGGAACAGATTTTAACAGTTCCAGACCTGAAAGCTGTGTAATACTGTTTACTAAGTAATTAGCCACTCTGATGACAATACAGGCAAATGATATGTTCTTAAATATGATACGTTCTTAAAATACACTTCTCTTGTTTCTAAACAGAAGTCGGATGTTTTTAGCTGTTCTAGACTTTGTTAGGAGAAAGGAGATGTTTTCCTGTGTGATTATAATTGTAAAACAATTTACTAACACTGCAGTGCTAGATTCAGGTAGATCAGGAGTGTGCCTAATACAGAATGCCTTTTTGACCTGTCATGTGGGTCTGTTACTTGGACTGCATGCATGAGCATGTCAGTGTGAAGGCCTCGTCTAACAATATAACGTATCAGAATTTGGCTTTTACATCAGAGCTTTTCATACAGACTTTCAGATATTTGTAAAATAGTCGTGTTTCAGCAAACTGTAATTGTAGGTCTAGCTCAGAATTTTATTCTAAACAATAATTGGTAATTTATATCCAATCTTTTATTAGTGTGACAAACTGAAATACTGAATACATCTAGCCAGTTTATTCTTATGCGTGTTTTGGTTTTTTTTTTATAGATAATTGGCATATTGGGGAGAAGTGCCTTGCCCCTTGTTTTGAGAATGGGAAGCTTCATGAAGGAACAATATCCTCTATTGAAAAAGACAAGAATGGAAAATCATTTGCTGTTGTGTCGTTCTTGGAGTCCGAAGAAAGGAAAATACCAGTAACTAAGCTTTGTAGAGTCAAAGCCAGTAGAGGACCCTGGAAAAGCTTAATATTTGATGATGGTGATCTGGAAAAGCCTTATTTTCCTGACCAAAATCTTTCATCTCCTGCAGTTGCTTTTAAATTATCTGACAATGGTGATTTTATCCCGTATACAATTAACAGATATCTCCATGATTATCAAAGGGAAGGAGCACAGTTTCTCTATGGACACTATGCTAATAAAAGGGGGTGTATTCTTGGAGATGACATGGGCCTTGGAAAGACAGTACAGGTATTCTTTTTGATTGTTACAGTAAGAGAATAGATAAAATTTTGGCACTGTGTTTTCTGTGAGTTGTAAATCTTTTTAAAAAATAATATATTTAAGAAAAGACACCTTGGTGGCACTTAACCTCCCTTTGCTGTTGTGCAGTTGGAGGAGGCAGGATGTGATCGTCCAGGACAGCACTTAGAACCAGGAGATATTTCTGTTTTAAGATTCCCTCCTGACAGGCCGCAAAACTGGGATGTGCCCCCTTTTAGTGTAAGCATGGGTAATTATGGTAGTTAAAATGTTAGTATTTATTTTTTGAGGATTGCTACCTGTGCATCATGAAAGCAATTTGCTCTGCAGTATGCTAAAAATACTTAGAGCTCTTATCTGACTACAGCTCTTTAAATGTCATTTTCATTTTTTCCTGAAAACAAATAGTTTAACTGTACTGGGAAGACACATCTATTCCCATCTCTGGAAAAAGTGCTTAGATGTTCCATGTTATTTTTATCACTCTTTTGGAAATACAGCTTGGCTTGATGAAAGGGCAGAGGGTTTTTTCTGTTATGCTTTGAATCAGTGTGGGCTAAATGATTTATTAATTTACTAAAATTAGAGTGGTTTTGTGTTTAAAATTCTCTTTATCTGGTTTTAAGTTAGCAGCTTGAATCCTATGACGGCTAGTCTTTGTCCCCCTCTCTTTTGTCCCTCTGTGTGTCAAATGCAAGCTCATTTCTTCACTGATAAATAATGGCTGTAGCATCTGTTGCCCTTCCATTTAGGAGAATGTTGACAGACACCGTTCAGTGCAAAGAAGCATTGCTCTGTAGCAAACTTTACAAGAGGAGAAAGTAAACTAAACTGGCAAAACTTCTCTCGATAGAGCATTTAGAGGTGCATCATGCGTTTGTGTAGGGGCTGCTGTCTTTTAGCAGGTGTTTATTAAAACTAAACTGCATCCATTACCTTGTGTTTTACCTAGGCTTTGCTGTGTTTCTTGTCCATGGCAGCTTAAGAACTTGGTAGTTATGGAAGTTTGTTTCTACTCAGAACTTCAAATAATCGGGTTTAATGTGGTAAGACAGTTGTAAACCAAGGACGAAAGAATTGAGTGTTCATTGTTATTTCTTCTAATCACAGTGTCAGGTTTGCTGAAGAAAGGTAGAGGTTTTGAAGAATATCTTGTGTATTTTTTATAAAGCAAAGTTCAGTATGGGAAAGGTAGTTTAGTGGTTATGAAGTAAAAAGATTTCACTTGGTTAGAAAAGATTAGTGTGTATGAAAGAGTAAATATTAAATGTCATCAAGTAACTGATTAGTTTTATGGAAAACTTGCCTTATGCTTGTCAGTTGGCTTAGCCTTATTGTTTCTGAATTATAGAATGATTTATAAGATTAAGACTTTTCCAGAGAACCTTGCGTTTTAATGTTCTTTGTATTTTGAACTGATTTTTGCTTAAATTGTCCTGACTGTATGGCTCTTTCATTTCAAGCTGAAGTTGAAGTGGAGGCAAGTAGAATAATATTGTTTCTTAATGTGATTGCAGTGAATTAGTTTCCTATCAAGGCCTTTAGGTTGCTTCCCGCTTTATCTGGAAGAGCCAAAGGCTTCTCAGCGGACATGCCCTTTTACAACCTTTTCTATTGTTACAAGTTTGTGATCCATAATTCTCAAAAAAAATGGAGGATCTGGAAGACACATGGAGCTTTTATGTTCAGCTGAATTTTACTCTTATTCTCAAAAGGATTTTAAAAAAAAAGGCAACATGTGCAAACTTGCAGTTCCCCTTAGCCTCAGTGTGTATGAAATACTGTGTATGCAAATGTTTGGGTTTCTTCTACATATCACTTTTCCACCCTGTGGCCCCATATGTGATCGGTTTCCTCTCACTTCTGCTTGTCTTACCCGACTCTTTTCAGGTATTTTTCCATCACTTCTGCACTCCTGGCTGGCTCTCTTACCCTCATCATTAGAGGGAGAAAGCTCTGGAAATTTCCTCTTTTTTGGAAATCGGCAGCTGACAGCTTTACCTCTGCTCTGGTATGAGCAGCTGTGTAGCAGCTGCAAAAGGAAGCGGCTGGAGCTGGCTGCTCTGAATAAAGGAGGCCTGTTGAGTTTTCAAAAGAAGAGTACCTCTCTGATGATGCATCTGGTCCTTGCTGCTGCTTAGCCCTATGGATACTGTTTATCCCAAGTGGATTTTATGGATTTGCATGTTCTGAACAGATATCTCTGTGCATTATTCCTCTTTTGTAGTACCAGTGGGAGCAGCTTGGAATAGCCTGTGCTGGGTTGTCTGTCTTTATAAGACGCTGTGGCGTCTTATAATAAGTGTCTTCTCATAATCAAAGGGAAGTCGACTGGTTTGAGGCAGATGAGAGAATATAGCCCAAACACAATGGAAATAACTAGTTTTGAAGTGAACAACAGGAATTGGAAGGAACAGAACATACAGAAAACAACATACTAGAGAAAATCTAACATCTATTTTAGACCTCTTCTTCCTTTTGCTGAAGTAGTATTGGAAGTATAATTAACCAGTATCTCTTGCTTCCGTTTTCTCATTTAAGATTCAAGTGTCCTCTTGGAAGTGGAGGAGGATTGCAAGGCATGCCTCATCTCTAGATTTTCCTGACTCATTCATAGTCTTTTCTGTATTTTTGGAACTTTTCACTTAGAGGATGAAAGAGTAAAATAGAGCACTTAATTGCTCTTATAATGAATTCAGGATTCTCCAAGGGAAGGGGTGCCCATTGTAAAAACCAAGATTAATTCAGAACAAACAAAAACACTAAACAAAAAACCCAATCCCCCCCAAAACCACCTTACTAAATCTCACCCATGATTTGTCATAAATGTTTATTTTTGATGGAACTCACTCAATTTCTGTTTGTAGTTTTGTATATAATCATTAAGAATTGTTTTCTCTCTCAAGGTCATTTCGTTTTTGGCTGCAGTGTTGCACAAAAAGGGAACACGGGAGGATATTGAAAATAATATGCCAGAATTTCTACTGAGGACAATGAAAAAAGAATCTAAATGTAACCCAAAGAAGGTACAGCTTTTAGTGATAAAAGCTTGACGATTTTGACAAAAGGCAATACTTGGATTTTTGGTTTTTTTGCTTTAGGAGCTTCTGTATATTAATTTTTAAAATTCAGGTACTTGGGTAGATTAGGTGTTCATGGCCTTCCTAGTAGTGTTAGGAAAGCCTTCATTTTCCTGGACTACTGCAGTGCATTTTGTAGCTGTTACTGTCTAATCTGTTAATACTGTTAATCTGCACTAACACAAAACATTTGCAAATAACTGGATGAGTTTTATGGCTAGAGTGTTTTGAAAAGTCTGAGTCAGTGAGTAGAAAATTATAGTTTTGAGTGATCGTGTTTGTTAAGTACAAAACCATGTGTGTCTATATTAAAGGGATATTTAAATAATTAAGGGAAATACATATTTTTGGAAAATGTGTTGCTGATATTATTATGATATCACATATTTTCTTGAATGACTGTCATGATGTCTGAACTAAATATGATAATCTAGGAAATCAAATACAGTTACAGCAAACAAAGATACATGTAGAAGTTCTGTGTGAATGAGAGAAATCTGAAGATCATTTCAGTTTTACCCATCACAGGACTCATGCAATTGCTGTAAAGATCCATGTAGAAGTTCTGTGCGAATGAGAGAAATCTGAAGATCATTTCAATTTTACCCATCACAGGACTCATGCAATTGCTGTTTTCTATTGAAGCTTTTATTTTACTGGAATAATCAGAATATTCAACTGGCAGAATAGTTCATATGACTATAGCTCTGTGAATAATGAAGTTACTCAGGAAATACAGGCAGAGAGGAAGAGGTGAAGAGTTTTTTCATGTGAAAAAAAACCAGGAATGCTTCTGACTGGGAATAAGAAAAGAAGAATTTCACTTTGATGACAATCAAGTATTTGAACAGGTCACAGAGAGAGGCTGTGGTCCACCTCTATCCTTAGGGGTGTTTTGAAGACCTGAGTTGGGAAAGCCCTAGATGACTAGTCTGAATTCAGCTTTGCCCCTGCTTTGACCAAAAAGTTGGACTAGAAACTTCCAGATACCCCTTCCCACCTAACTGATTATTCTATGATATTAAATGAGTTTTATGAGCTCTCTTAAATTTTTTAACCTTCTTCAGGCCTTTCTGTTTTGAAGCCGTATGCTGACTAGACTTCTGGATTGGAGGAAGCTGCTTATCCTCTTCGTCCTTTTGTTTTCTCCATCTATAGAACATTTTGTGGTCATAAATACAGTCATAAATGCTATAACAAAATAAAGTGATAGTATCTCATGTCTTACTGCAGTTGTTAGAGTATAATTCAAGTAAGTAGCAGTACTTTGGTATTTTTTCTTCGTATTAGAGTATTTTTCTTCTGTACTGTTTATACACTCAAGTGAACTGATTACTTACTGAATTTATATTGACTCCAAATATTTTATGTACTGTGCTTTGAAGTGTCAGAATTAAACAGTTCTAATGGTTCAAAGCGGTAAAATAAATCTCAAGATTTTTGGCTTTCCTTATTGAGAAGGTGCTATGTTGTAGTTTTTCCAGTAATACTATAATCCCTGCTTGTTTTCAGACTTTCCTCATAGTGGCCCCTCTCTCAGTGCTCTATAACTGGAAGGATGAATTAGACACATGGGGATACTTCAAGGTCGCTGTTGTTCACGGCGGTAGAAAAGATGATGACTTGAGTCGCATCAAGCAAGGGAAGTATGAAGTTGCCCTTACAACGTATGAGATACTTCGCCTGTATTTGGATGAATTTAACAGGTAATGACTTTAATGTATTTTTCTACACACAGAGTTTTAAGTGCCTAATTTTACATTGTTCTTTGCAAATACTTACTCTTTCTATGTAATGTATTTGCTGTTCAATCCAATGACTCACTGTGCTGAAGAGAAGAATCTTAGCGTGAGGGAGCTTGCCTTGTACTATCTGGGATATTTGGGAGAAGTAAGTGTTTGAATAGTTTTCAGTAAAGTTAGTCTTTGCTTTAAACCATTCACAAAATGTACTGTAAAATATGCAGGAGGTACCTGCGTGAAAACTGGTGGTAGCTAAAAGATATCCAGAAGATATTTCTATTTTTTGGTACAGTGTAAGGAGAAAAAACTCCAGAATTTTTAGCATGTTTTCGAAAGTTGTTTTCCTTGTTATTTGCACTTTTCATGAGCTTGATGAAATCTTGGGTCCTAATTCTTTAAGATATGTGTGTGTGTGGTTTTAAATACCTGATGAACTTAGTAGAACTAAGGTCTTCCTGACAGCAGTTTATATTAGAAATCCTACTTTATTTGCTCCACAGCTGTCAGCATTTTCAAACTGAGATTTTCGCCTTCGCTTTGACTATGTTCAGGAGTAGTTAGCCACTCATCTTATCCTGGTGGCCCTCTTAAGTCTTCTTGGAAGTAGGGTACAAGGTGTGTGAATAGGTAGTAGAAGCAACCTGCCCTTAGCAACTGGTGTTGTCAGTGGATCTGCAGATTTTGTTGTTCTAGGTTTTGGAAAAGGTCCAGGTGTCAGAGAGTGACCTAGTGATCTGGACAGCCATCACCAAAACAATCAGATCTCCATCTCTCTCTGTGCTCAGGTCTGAAGAAGAAGTGCAGATGGGAGAAGACTAAAGGATTTGTTAGCAGTACCCTAATTCATTGTGGTGTTTTTCTAAAGAACTCTTCAGGCTTGGTCAGGACATAGGTACATGTGCAGGGCAGATCTGGAGTGCGATTGACTGCCTGCAAATACAGTGCTTCAGCATACAGATTTACCAAACTGTTTCTGCAGAGCATGTGACGGGATGGTTCTGTGGTCTGGACACTGGAAGAGGCTTTTTGTCTTGCTTATCTAGAATGATGGATTGGCCTCAAAAAGTGGTCTTAATTAATTATCACTAAGAAGAACACATAAGTATTATGCATGTAGTATCAGTTATGCAGGTAATGCAGCATAATGGCAGATTAGGTTGAAGGAGCTAGCATATGCTCATCTGTTAGACTCCTTTCAGAAACTCCCAGTTTTTATGAGATATTAGGAATGCAGTGAACTCAGATATGAATGAATGTATTTATCAGGCATCAAAATGCCCCAAGATTAGCCTTCAGGTTAATGAACTAAATGCAATCTGCTCACTAGAGAGGTTTCCTTCTAAACATGTCTGTTCCAACTTTTTGCAGCGTGAAGTGTCATCAAAGTGGATATGATTTTCTTCTGAAATATTCATTCATGTATATATAAAGTGATCTAATAAATATCTTCCTAGGGACTTGATGACTTAAATTAGTATGTGAGTCATTCTACCTCCAGTCTTATGCTTGAGCAATCTGCAAAATGTCTTTCAGTCCCTGCTTCTAGATATGTTCCTCTTAATAACAAAATCACAAAATATTAAAACTTCTCTGCCATATTGGTATCGTATAGATATTAAACAAGTGGAGTGACGCTTTCGTGTAGGAAAACACTCAGATTGAAATGTGTTCAGTCTCCTCCTAGTTACACTGGATAGGTTTTGTTGGGAATACGAAGCACACCTTGTGTTAGGCATGTTTCAGTAGTTCACCCTCAGAGATCTATTTAATTTTTCTAAATGTTACTTAGGAATGGAATTTGTGCTGGTAAGATGTGCTGTATTGATTGCTCCAGAGATTGAAAGCATCAATACGGTTAACAGTAGTTCATTTATTTGGCTCTGTAGTTTAGCCATTATATTTGACTATGGTGGCTGAATTTAATAAATAGAAGAATATAAAGCAGCTGGTTAGTATAACACAATATGAAACAGGAAAATTAAAAAGTAATAGTGTCTGTCAATAATCACAGGTACTTCTGTGGCTGACTTCACTTTTTATGAGTATGTGGGATGACAGGATAAATAGTTTCAGTTAATACAGTATTTCTTGTTGATCTGCAGTATAGAATGGTCTGCCGTGATAGTGGATGAAGCACACAGAATCAAGAATCCAAAGGCTCAAATAACTCAAACCATGAAATCAATAAAATGCAGCATTCGCATAGGTCTTACTGGAACCATTCTTCAAAACGATATGAAGGAACTTTGGTGTGTTATGGACTGGTAAATATCTTTTTTTTTTTCATAGTTAAACACCTCTGTGCATTAGCCGTTCAGTGGGACTGGAATAGAGCTGGGTGATATGGACCCATCTGTGTCAAAAAAACCCACCACCACCAAACCACAACCCTGTCCCTCAAAAAACCCAATGCTTTTTGAGAATGTTAAGTATGTTTTCCCAATACATTTATGGACGTAAGCTCCTGGTATGAATTTTGAATATATTTGGAGCTCCTCTATCTGGTTTCTTCGAGGAATTTGGGAAACAGTTATTTTCTTCCCCTCCCCTCTTTCTTTTTTAAAGGTGTTCTTTTTTCTTCATCTGTCCTCCACGCAGGAGATAAGAATCATTACACAATTTTGAACAGCGTTGTGCCTTTGCTTTGTCCATGTGCAGGTCATTCTGATTTACTGGGAAGATGAAAGTTACAGTATTTTGCTGTTTACCTAAGCGCCCAAGTGCTCATATTTGCAAAGCAACAGTCTTGTCCAGGAAACCTTTTGAGAGGGAGAGTTGGAACTAACCCAACATATAAATCTAAACATAAGGACTTACTGGGGATGCTTTGCAGAGTAGGAATAAAGCAGACATACCTTAAATATATGGATATACAGATTGAATTGAAATATCAGTAAAGAAATTCTTTGACAATAACCTTAGTCTTTGGTCCATTGAAACTGTGCTGATGTTGTTAATAGATACAGTGCTGCCAAGGATTACTAAATTCTTTTTGCTGTTGGGTTTCCTAAGACTTTATTTAGTAAATTGTAATATCTGTGTAAACTGATTTTAATAAAAACGGTAAAAATTGAAAACATGGCTGCTTAGCTTCCAATTTAGGCTTCTGAACAGTAGCAGCCTTGTGGTTTAGAGGTTCTACATACTAGTGACTTCTGTTGGTCTGCTGAGCTTTCATTTTTCTGGAGATGGCAACCCTTTTCCTAAGGGGACTCTTTTAACGTTTGAGGGTCACAGAAAGTAAATGACAAAATGCTACGTCTGGAAGTAGTATATGTTTCTATTTATGTACACAGTTATTATTCATTTCTCTAGTGTTTCTTAATTTAAAATCTCTTGCTGTTAGCCGGAAACAATTTTTGGTATGCTTTTAATCAATGGAAAAGGATAGACTGCCTTGGAGTAAAGAAAATGCTGTTACTCCTTCACACCCCCCCTATTTCCTACCCCTCTTTGTTTTTTTTTTAATAGGGCTGTACCTGGACTTTTGGGTAGCAGAGTACATTTTAAGAAGAAATTTTCTGATCCAGTGGAGCATGGCCAGAGGCACACTGCAACTAAAAGAGAACTGGCAACAGGTCGTAAGGCGATGGTGAAGCTAGCTAGAAAAATGTCTGGCTCGTTTCTGAGACGTACCAAAGCGCTTATTAGTGATCAGTTGCCAAAAAAGGAAGACAGAGTAAGAGTGCCTGCACATTTCAAGTACAATGCTAATGAATATATCTCTTTTTTGTTTTTGTTGTCTCTTTCATCATGCCCATAGTAGTTTACGGTTTTCTTTTGGACTTAGGAACTTAAGAAGAATCCAGAGCCTTGGAAAAAATGCACATGGAGTAGTATGCTTTGTTCACATAATTACTATGATTGCTTGTTGAAATGGAGGTAATCAAGCATGAAAATGCTCAGCTAGACTTCTGCCTAGTGATTTACACATCTGTTTTATGTGCATTTTTTGTGCTTATCTCTGCAACCCCAGTGCAATATATGTAAATCTCTTGAAACTTTGTGTAGGATTTCAGACGCTTTGTGCGTGGAACAGTATGTCTTTAATTTTTAACTCCCTCAGATCACTAAATAAAAGAAAACACCCAAACCAAAAGCTGATTGTTAAGTCTATAATCCTTAAAATCTAATGGCATTGTAAACATTATATTAGCTGGTAAAACTTCATGACTATAGCTAAGAGTTCTGATAAATTCTTATTACGTATATTTGTACTTTCCTTCTAAGTAGACAAATACATTAGTTTGCAGTTGGTTTTGTTTTCAAAATTTGGTATTTGGTATTTATTCTTCATCCTTAACATATAATAATGTCATCTAAACTGTCTTCTGAAGGAAAGATTAGCACAAACGTCAGTCATTTGCTTTTCTAAATCTAGCAGGTTTTATTCTTTTCATTCTCTTGTTAATGTGAGTATATGTTCGAGTTACTGCTGTATTATTATAGCTCAGCGTGGTTCTGCTGCTGTGTGGGTGGCCTAGGTTAAGAAATGATCTTGGGATTTCTGTCTCCTGCTGTTTAAGACTAAAGTTGTCATGCAGATGCCACCCATGGTCTCTAAGAAGAGGGATAAGAGTTTTGGCCATAGCACTGTGTAGATCCTTGCCTTCTCATTACTTATTCTGTTTGTCCTGCCTGTGGTAGTGCCCTACAACAGCTAGTGTCTAAAAAGAGGAAAGAAAGGGCAAATTAAGCAACTGGCAAAGCAGAGAGGAATCTGTAGTTACAATTATGTGTTTATTTCTCTCACTTTTCCTTCCTCCTCCTATACCTCCACAAAAGCCATACTGAAAGAATTATAGAAACTTACCAGCAGGTTCTGGTAGCTTGACATCGATGCTCTTTGTAAAGGATAAAAATGTATGCACATTTTGGCTGTAATTTAATGTTATTTTGGTGTCAAGATCCACATTTTTTAATTTGGTGGAAGAATAATTTTGTATAACTATTTAAGCAAATATATTCTTGTTCTCTACTTTTTTTCAGTGTTTTGTGTTTTTTGATGCAGTGATCTTTTTCTTTTCATTGAATGCGGCACATAACTTTGGTTTTGGGATTCTTTCTTTGACAGATGGTGTACTGTTCCCTGACTGAATTCCAGAAAGCAGTGTACCAGGCTGTGTTAGAGACAGAGGATGTAAGCTTAATATTACGAGCAGGAGAGCCCTGTAGCTGCAACAGTGGCCGTAAAAGGAAGAACTGTTGTTATAAGGTAAGAAGTTGCATTGTTTGATTTTAGAACATAGTCTTTCTGGTTTACTGGAGAGACTCTCAGCTGATGAAGAGCTGATTGAAATGTCTACGTGGCTGTAGGCCATCTGTGTGGGAAATCCCAATGGGAAACATGGGTGGCTGCATCAAAAGCATGATGGAGTTAGGCACTTTGGCATTACAGCAGAGCTGCTTCTCATGTTCTGAGCAGGTGGTTCTTATTTATGCAGCAAATTCTGCATGTGTTGTGTTGGTAAGTGCATCTGTGATGTGTTGGCAAGGGTATGGTATTGGGATGTTCTGCATGTGTCAGGTGTGCTGCTTCCATGTACCTCAAGTCAGTTTGTGTAGAAGCTGCAAATCAGAAGCATCCTGGACCCCGCAGGTTGTTTGGGCTTTGCTTGTTTTATAACTGGAGGTGGATTGTGTCTTTCAGTGCCACTAATCCAGACACTTTGCTTCATGAAGGGAGAATTGTGACAGTAGCCACAGAGCACAAGCAGAACATCTTTCATCAGCTTTGCAGATTTCTTCTATCTTCTCTGGACTTCAACATGATTCGTCAAATTTTATTTATTTTACCTGTATCACTCAGGAGGCTCAGATTAAGCACATCTTTTAAACATTTAGAAGCCTATGTATCATTTTTGCTTCTTACCATATTCCTTCTACCCTGTTTTGCTTCTTGTGTTTTGTTTTGTTTTTCAAATGATGTAGCTTATTCAGTTTTCTGCATCTTCCTTTAAAAACAGTACCCCTATCAGCCTGATTAATATTCCATGGACATTAGCATTAGTTCTTTGCAGGGATGTTTTATAGAAAAATTAAAATGCTGCAAATCTTGATTCACAAAAGGCAGTAAGCAGGCCTGCAGATACTTAAGTGCTCTTATGTCCTGTCTATTCCGAAGTTCAACCATGAAATTTGGTAACTTGAGAAGGGAAAGGAAAATGACTATTGGTTGAATCAGCCAACCATAACCAAAAAAAAAAATCTGATGCAGTTGCGCCTGCTTCATCGTAGAATGTTTGAAGTTTTTTCAATTATGTTACTTGAGATGTTTATAAAACTTCATACACGTTTGCTGTAGAGAAAAGTAGAGTTTGCGGTTGTAGGGTAAGAAGTCATTCAAACAGCTCTGGTTTGATTTACATTTAAATCAGTTGTAAAATTACTGTCTTTTTGTCTCCTGAGGAATTCTTACTTATCACAGTAATTTCTGTTGATGTCATGCTGTCTGAAATGTTTAGCAAACTATGAACATAGCTGTGGGGTTTTTTTCTTTTTGAAAAGGTGTTTGTTATTAATAGGATCACAAAGCTGAAGAAAAAAACTTGCTGCATTTTAATTAAAAATATAGTTTGCATCTCTTTGGGATCATAGTACCGCTTAGAACTGCTAATGCATTACATCTTGTAAGAATAGCGTTTATGTTAGATTATTTCCTATTTTCAGGAGTATTTGTTTGCATAATTTTTTTTTTTAAGGTAAATGCTCATGGTGAAACAATTAAGTCGCTGCGCTTCAGTTACCTGACAATCCTACAGAAAGTTGCAAATCATGCTGCGCTGCTGCAGATGGACAGCACTAGCAAGCTGCAGGTTAGTTTCAAAAGTATCTAAAAAATGGGCTTGTAGAAAGTGGGTTGGAAACTCTGGGATGAAAATTGCCGCTGGTTTCTCTTTTAAGTCTCCGTTAACTGAAATGAAGATATGTTGCAAAATTCCTTTTCAGTAATTCAGAATGCAGCCCTTTTAGATAGAGATGTTACTCTATAATATTTTCATTTAGCTGATGCATATCTGAAAATAAGGTTTACAGAAACATTGGAAAGCTTTAGGGGAGAGACTAATTTTTAGTGGTTTCTTGTAGTCCTATTTCTGTTCCATTTATGACAAGTGCCTATTAAAAGGAATATTGTTGTGCAAATGAATAAATAACAGGCAGTTAGAATGTGAGGTTTTTTTCTGCAGTACTCTATATTCAGAGCTGAGCTTCTTTAAATAATGAGAAACATGTTTTAGTAGAAAATGCTCAACAAGACAACAGTATCAGTTTATTTTGTTACTGTGGCAAGTAACCTACCAGAACCACAAATGGCAGATGTTTTTTAAAAATGATCCTTAAGATCCAAGAATGAATGAAGGGTTTTAGGGATGTTACCACTTCTGCTCAGAAGCCACAAAAGAATGGAAATGATAAAATCCTAGCGAATTTTGGCAAGTCTGTTCCATTAAAGCATTTTTGCTTTTTAGGAAACATTACTGTTAGTGTCCAAGGTCTTATATTCAGGATATACTCAAATGTTTTCAGTGGTTTTTTATATAGTGTGTGTGTGGTTTTTGAGGTAATAACATTTGAGAGTTTCAATAGCCACTGAAATAATAATATGCAAGTATTTTGAGACTTACTGTCTTCTATGGCATACATAATTATTAACTTCTCAAAATCTACTGAAGAAATGGATATTTTATAGTATTGCATAGCTTTAATATTAAAGTCCATCACACGTGTTATTCTTAGGCGAGAGATGTGATCTTTTCCACTCATTTGGAACAGCAGACTTAAAGTATGTGTTTGTGTTCAAGTTCAGAGCTACCCAGATTCTAGCAGTGGAGCTTCGTGTGGCTTTTGGACAGTTCAGTTGCAGTTCCCATATTGTTTATTGTCATATTGGTGGGACAATATGTAATTCCCATATTGTCTTACATGGCAGAGGATCAGGAAAAGTGCTGGTACACAACTGTTGGATAATGCAGACCTCAAGCCAGCAGTGCTTGAGATTAACAGTTCTGGCCAGTCCTGTTGCAAACACTGGCCAAGAGAAGAAATGTTGAGTATTTCTTCTCTAGTAACTAAAATCCACGGTTTCAGATTAAGAGACTTTTTATAAGTGAAGAAACCAAAATACACAGGAGATATTTTATCCAACATTTCTGCAGTGAACTGAGTAAAAACACATAAGTCTTTCTGCTTGAGTTACTTTGGCAGTTCCCTTGTTTCAACCTGTTTAACTCCTTGTGTGGCTTACTCGTATCCCAGTGTAGCTCTTAATTTTTAATACCGATTTAAACACTCTGCTTTTCTTGCAGGAAGCACATATCAAACGGGTGTGCAGCCAAGTATTTTCCAATTTTCCAGATTTTGTGCAGTTGAGCAAAGATGCAGCCTTTGAAACAATTTCAGATCCAAAGTACAGTGGAAAGATGAAGGTAAACCTCTTCTTTAGAAGAAAAATAAGTATTAGCAATATTGATTAAAAAGAAAACCATACTAGATGTAGAAGAGTTCCTGAGCTGAGAGTAACTGGAGGATGAGAAGCTATGCAGAATGCAGTGTACTAGATTTTTGCTCTCTATAAACCTGAATATTCACATCTCAGTTGCTGGTTGGGACTGGCAGGCAGGCAGTGGCAGGACCGTGTTTTCATAACAGTAGTGGTTGTTATCACTTTATTGATTTTTTTTTTTTTTTTTTTATTATGCAAGCAACATCTTTCTTTTCTGTTATTATATATATGTCAGAAGCCTGCATATTAGCTTTGTTATATACACTTAATTATCTCATGAAAGTCAATTTTATTGTTAAATTAGCTACCAGCACATAGTAAATACATACCCATAAAACTAATTAATGCTCCTCAGTGGTGCTTATGAAGTTCTTCTTTTATTGGTTAAAAAAATTTCTTCTTTCTTTAGAAATTTGTTTCTTGGGGCTATTGCATACTTCACTCCAGCACTGCCTTACAACTTCTTCATGATGTGTTTTTTTGACACAGACAAGCAAGCAAAACTGCCTGAATTAGGACAGAAGTTCCAACATTATGTGCCTTTAAAGCCTGCAGCTTATAGAGCTGCATCACTCCAGCACTGCCTTACAACTTCTTCATGATGTGTTTTTTTTGACACAGACAAGCAAGCAAAACTGCCTGAATTAGGACAGAAGTTCCAACATTATGTGCCTTTAAAGCCTGCAGCTTATAGAGCTGCATGCTGGGAGGAATCTGTTCAAACTGTGCCTCTGAGTTGCCTCTGGGACAGCATAGACTGCACCATCTTGTCAGTGGTTGCGGCTGTGCGGGTTGTCTGGCGGCAAACTGCAGTGGCAAGAGAGCCATGAGGTGGCGAGATGATCTTCTCAAGTATACTGAGCTTGTGCTGATGGCTTGATACTGATGTCAGGGAGATGGAATGTTTACCTTTGATATTGAGGAGATCCACACAGTTAGAAAAAGGAACCTAGGAATCTCTGACTACTAGTAGATAAGTATCAGGCCAGTTTATGTTTCTGGATGAATTGACCAGATGTAAGTGCAAGGAGATGAGAAATATGTGATTAAAAATAGTGAGGTGTTAGCATGCTGATTACTCCTGTGTGGGGTTTTTTAAATTGTTATTGAATAATCTAATTCTTCTCTTGGTTCTATCTCACTAGAGACTTTCCTAAAATATTATGCTTTTTATTAATTTTTGATCTTTTAGCTTATCAGTATATATTGAATAATATTCTTGTATTTCAAGGTATTTTTTAGTATAGATTGTAGGTAATTGCAAAAAAAAAAAAAAAAAAAAAAAAAAAAAAAAAAAAAAAAAAAAACAAACTGCCAAACAAAATAGGACAAAGAAACCTATGCACCCCTGCAAAACCCAAACCCTAAATAAGCACAGATTCTTGAGAAGACCCCAGTTTTTAAAAAAAGTGCGATGTATGTCATGGAAACTGCATTTTAGGATCCTAGCTTGTCTTGTTGAAGTAATATTTATAGTGAAAAGTGTTTCTTCAGTATGTTTGGTAGATGAGAGAGGTGCAACCTAAATTTCTGTAGAAAGTAAGAAAGGAAGTTGAAAAAAATGCTATAATTCTTTCACAGAACATTTTGTCACTCTGACCTTTTAATGAAGTCAGATCAGACACTACATGGCAGTAGTAACAGGCAAAGGTATAAAGCAGTATGGCCCTCACTTTCCTCTAACATAAGAAATTATAATCTTGTATTGTTATTATTAGACGTTGTGCTTGTTTGTTTTGTTTACTTCATGAATTACAGAACTGAAGCATTTTCAAATGCTGCATTTATTACAGCCCAGAAGACTTACAGAATGTTTTTCTACAGTTGATGATCTCTGGTTTTGTGTATATGATGCTTCGTTTTAGAAATTTATTATGTCTATTTATTTCCATTGCAAACTGGATAGAATTTAAGAATTACTGAAAGATTTCTTACTTTGAGAGAAAGTGTTCTGCTTTCTTTTTAAGGGAGAATTAAAATTTTTATCACCTGTGCCAAAATGTCTCTATCTTTTGTACATGACTGTGTTTGCAAAGGAGAAGTTTGTGGCATTTATTTAAATTTATTTGGGGCGGG
Source organism: Buceros rhinoceros silvestris (assembly GCF_000710305.1). Taxonomy (NCBI): domain Eukaryota; kingdom Metazoa; phylum Chordata; class Aves; order Bucerotiformes; family Bucerotidae; genus Buceros; species Buceros rhinoceros. The sequence continues at coordinate 19,300 of NW_010389200.1, forward strand.
AGGGCAAGGCTGGGATTTGTCTATGAAGTTTATTAGTAAACAGTTGTAGCTGTTTCGCGGAGTAAAAAAAAGGTTAACCTGTCTGCTTGAAGTATCTTCTCTCTCCAAGCAGAGATAAAACACATAGGGAAGCATCACTTTTCGTGCTATGGAAGATGCCTACTGCCACCAGTAAAACTAGAGTGGCGTATTGGTTCTTGTGTCCTACCTTGTGCTGTGGCTGCAGTCGTCTCTACCTGTTTTGTAAGCTGTAGCATTTACAATGTGCCACCTCAGGTTTTCTCTTCAGAATTTAATATTATAAAAAGCACCTGGAAAAAATAGTCCCTGTAATCCAAATGTGTAAGTGTTGATAGTATACCTATGACTCCTGATAGTCCTCTTCACAGTGGGAGGTGAGTTACACACAGTGATGTGATCTGAGCTTCAGCTTTTCCCGTGGTTTCAACCATGCTGTAGAACATACAGTTTTTAGAAGTCTTTGATTCTATTGCAGGGTAAATTTCCTGCCTAGATTTTTAACTTGGAGTAGTCGAACATGTGAGAATTGAAATGAAAGGAGTGTGTTGTCTTGTTTGAAAACAATGTTTTTCTGTCATGAAGTCAGACAGTGGGGTCCTGCAAAGTGTTTGGACAAGTAATTTCATTGCTTTTGAAACGCAAAGATTGCAGATTGTCCTCTCAGAAATGTCAGGTACTGCTTGGAAGAGAAGTAAGGTGAACGAGATATTTTTAAAAGCCTGTGATAATTCTTATTACTACCTTGTCTGATTAGTTCTACAGTTTTGTTAAAATTCTGTCTCAGAGAGACTATATATGCTTTTTAAGTGAAAAGGGCTATTAAATGTCTGGGCAGTTGAAATTTAACTACATACATAATACTTCCATATTTGTGGAGTTTTGGAATACTGTTCTTAATCTAATCTCTTAGGAATAATTATGTTGAATTGATTTGTTTATTTTTTGCCTGGCATATTATCGTTATTTCAGTACAAAAATGGAAGTTGATTAGAGCACCTTGCAAATAGTAGTAACTTCTGCCATTAAACATAACCCTAACCCAGGCAGGCATGGTTTTGAAGGCTTAAAATCACTGTAGGCTAGCTTGGACATCTGTATACAAACAAAGTATTCTTAAATGTGAGATGTAAAATTTTATCAGTCAGGCAACTCGCAATGTTTAGTAATGGGGAGAGATGCAGGATAACACTCTGGTCTGCAAGTATAGAATTGATTTCTCTTCGGTGCAAAACCATTTATTACTTCTCCCTGTTTGTCAGACCTGTTCTTCACCCTAGATTACCTAAAATCTCAGTGGGTATGACACTGTTTAATTTTATTTAAGCGAACTGGGTGCATTTGGTTTTTTTTTCTCCTGTAGGAAACTTGATATTGGACCTGTATTTTACAACAATAATATGGTAGCCAAATGTCTTCTACTTTAAAAGCACGTCACTGTTTTTCTTCCTTTTCGATAATGTGGCTAAATAAAATGCAATTTTAAGTCATCTAGCTCTTGTTAAATTACTTGATGTGGATTTTTTCCAGTAAAATAAATCCTGGTTTATGTGTTCTTGTACAGTGAACCCGGGCAAAAATTATCTTGTTTGTACTTTTTTTTTTCACTTGTAGCTGTCTGGCTAACATATACAAAAGGGCTTACAAGTGACATATAGTTACTATTTTATATTCTAGATGTTACCCAGAACTGTAAAATTAATACAAACTTTCATCATTATTTGGTTGTCAAGCATTTGTTAGGCTTTTAGTGAAACGAGTGTTGATTAACAGTTTATGTATTTATCAATGAATAAATACAATTTCTAAGATATTTATTGCCCACTGGGAGAAGGCTACAGACATGGTACAGAAAATTCCTCCTTCTCCTTTGTGTATTGCTTCTGCACAGTACTCTGGAGCTGCCATTGCCAGATGTGGACATGCTTCTTTTGAAAATAACAGTATCACTATTATACACAAGGCTCTGGATTATTTGCTTCCCCACCAGAAAAACATTGTGTGTGGGCGGATTATTGGCATTTCAAGGTCTGTGCAGAGTCTGGGAAGCTGGATCCTACTGTAAACAGAGCAACAGACGAGAGTGGGAGCAGGGAGGGGCATACATCTCACTGATTATTTTAAGAAGATAAGTTCCAAGAAGTTCCGAACTCAGATGTTGTACAGAAAACTTAAACAGTCCTTTGTGTTTTCAGGGAAACTGTGTGCATTTGTTAAATGGAAAAATTCACCAGGTGAGGTATTTCATGAGATAAGTCACATCTTGTTGCAGGATATTAACTGACACAAATAACTTCTGAATTTACCTGTTAGTGCTATGATTTGCCTTTTTACAGCAGGATTTCCATGTAGGTCACTGAACAATGTATAGGTCCAGCATCCTTGTTATGTTTGGCGCATTTATTATGTTAGTAACGTTTTTTGATAAGCCTCTGTGTGGCTCTGCAAACAATTGCAGGGTAGCCTGTTTGAAGGTTGGAATCACAAATAAGTATGTGTGAGATGACCTGTGGATAAAATCTCTTTGTATTCTGTGGTTCATTTACAGGTCCTGCAGCAGCTTTTAAACCATTTTCGAAAAAACAAGGATAAAGTTCTTCTTTTCTCCTTTTCCACAAAGGTGAGCTCCATATGATTTTTGTCAGTTAACTGCAGCAGTAAGTTCCGAAGCACAGACGACCGAGGTGACAGCTGTCAACCATATTTCCTTTCTCTCTGTACTGTGGGAAATAATGATGAAGACAGTGTGCTGTAGTCCTGAAGCATATTGAAACTTTGTTATCTCATGATAAAAATGGTGATGACAAAATAAATGTAACTGTGCCTTCTTTAGAGCTTTTTGAAATTATTGTATTACTTCAGATGTAGATAGCCCGAACTGAGCTCTGCTGGTATGTCCTGAGTTAGAGGCGTTACAGCAAAATACAGCTGAAATACCGTTCAACCTTCACGTTAGCACTGAAAGTAGTTAAATTTTCTCTGTTCTGCTGGCTTTTGACCATCAGCAGTGATGAAACTTCAGTGCTCAGACTTGTTACATTAGTTGATTTGAACTTAAAACAATGTTTGATTGGAGTAAGAGGTGTAAGTGCATTTTGCTTTTAAGGGCCTTGCTCCTTGATTTTCTTGTTAGGGAGTAATGTGTTTCCTGACGTGGTGGAATATGTAATACAGTTTTCTTAAATATTTGTAATGATAGCACTAAAGCGTATTAAAAGTTAATAGTGTGAATGACAGTTCAGGGCCTTAAATATTTAACATTACTGTGCTTTTAAAGAAGACTGCAAGTTTAATATTAGGTGCAGTAGTAAAATGCTCTTGGGTCTTCTTGGTGTGCTTTGTGGTGTTCAAGACCAAACTGACTGATGGTTACTGTAGTTACTCTTTTGCTTCATCCCTCTGAAGGCTGACTGTGCATACCAACGTGTCTTTCTGCTGGCTTTGGTGCCTGTTTACTGTATTTCAAGCCATTGTAACTTGCTAAGATGGTAGGAAACTGTTTAATTGTCTGCCAGCTTATCACACTGAACTGATTTAGCATCACTTGGAAGTGGGACAGGTAGCCAGGGTTTAAGGGTTAAGTGAGACTACAGCAGACCAACATTAATCATCTTGAGTGCTGTGGAATCATAGCTAAAGAGAGTCAAGGACGTTGATTTCAAAATGGCACAGATTTACTCTTGTTTTCAGTGCTTGGTCTATTGAAAATGTATTTGAGAAACATGGCCTCTGTGATAATGTTTAATGAAAAATATAATAGTAAGCACTTAATATCTTTTTTTTTTCCACCCAGTTGCTAGATGTGCTGGAACAATACTGTATGGCATCTGGGCTAGATTACAGAAGACTTGATGGAAATACAAAATCAGAAGATAGGATCAGAATTGTAAAAGAGTTCAACAGCATTCAAGAAATTAACATATGTCTTGTCTCTACAATGTAAGAAAATTTAACTTGTAGTCTGTTTCATTCTGCCTTTCTAGTGTTTAATAAATAGCTTACTCTGCATTTTGCTTTATGATTTTGTGAGGGATTACTTTTTTTGAGAAAGTGAATTGTCCTCTTGTCTGTTAGTAAGCGTAGACACACGGCTGTAGTCTGAAGCTTCTTAAAATATCTGGAGAGTTCCTTCCTTCCTCTCTCCTCTGCTTTATGAGCATCTGAAACAACTGGGTCTTCTGAATCTTAATTTTAAATTTCCAGTTGCTGTAGAAGTGAGGAAACAGTTTTTAAACATTATTATTAATATATTACTATTACATCATTATCCACAAAAAGGTTTCATTTTATTGTAGACAGAGTCCATTTCTTGTACTGTACTATCAGAACTAGCAAGAAGGTGTGAACATGAAATGCTATATTAAACTGAAAAATTTAGTTTATTAGCCATGTTAATTAGCTTATGTCTATTTAAAATACCTTGAAACAATCTTTGATTATCTTTTTAAAATGTATTTACCTATCAGATTGGCTTATAAATTTATGATGGATTCTTTTGAATTAGAGCTATACATTCAACTAAAATTAATGAAACTACAATGGCTTTTTTTTTTTTTTTTTTAATAATTTTGGTTACTTCTATGATTCATCTTGAAGTTTGTTACCGGGCAAGGGCAGAAAGGGAATAAGGAGAAACTTTAATCTTCCTGCCCAGAGGAAGACTCAATGAAACATGCAAACATGCAATTCTTGCCTCTACAGTCACTTCAGTCGTTTGCAGAAAGCGTGCATACTGGAGTTAGAGAGGAGGATCCACACTAACTGTTTAATTAGAAGTCAGACATAATCTTAAAGGCTATGCCAAGTACATATCGGAACTGCCTTCAGACAGTGTGGTGTGCGTGGGCAGAGTTGTGAAGAGATCTGTGGTGTTGGTCATGCGCAGTTGTTTGTAACCTCCATCAGCTGTGGAATCTGTCCATCAGCTTCCCTGAGGCCTTCAAGAGTCCCTGTTCCTTGTCTCTGAACACCAGCAGGGAATTACTACATCGGTAACATTAGGAAAGACTCTGGTTTGTGCTTCTAACACTCTAGTTTAGTTGTGTAATTGTAACTTTTTCAGTTCTCTTCCATTAGTTTACATAGAAATAAAAGTGAAGGTCAGGTAAACAGAGATGGACTTTCACCTCTCCGTTATGAGAGCTTGTGAATACAAAGATTTGTGAGCTTTCCGTGCCTGCTGGTGGTGCTTGATGCGAGCATAGTGATTCTGTTGGTTTTAGTGTTTCTTATGTTGCTGAGTAAATGAAAGGAACAAACAATGCTGAACTGCAGTCAGTGTTACCACTGTTCGCTAGGCAAAATAGAAGGTGCAATTCTTTGTGTGGTTTATCACAGTGAACAAGAAGGAGTTTTTATGCTTGGCTTGTTATACAATAACAGTGCAGCTTTAATTTTGTAATCTGTTGGAAATCAGAAAGTGATTTGCGCTAGTTCTGCTCTACAAGACCTTCATCTTCCCTCTTACTCAGATTTCAGGCATTAGGACTTCACAGCATATTCTTTATTTTTCAGTGCATAGTAAATTGACAGAATTGGGTCATGCTCTTCTCTCTGTACTTTGCTGCAGAGTTTTTGGCCAACTGTTTTGTGTAGTCAACTTGTCTGTGTTCTGAAAGTCGCATTGCTTGGAGAGCTAATCTTTATTTTCACTGAAAATACTTGCACAGTTTTTTGGCTGCAGAAGTGCATTTTGCAAAGGATGAGTTCCCCACATAGTGAACTTGAGTCCGCCATTATATTCCACTGTCACTGTTAACATACAAATTTAAATGGGAAGCTCCAGTCTCCAAATTAGTGAGTTGCAGTGCAGACAGTGGTGATGACTTCACTGTTAAATTTACAATGTACCTGGTTTATATTTAATATATTTAATGTATTTTAAGGGTGTTGAGAGCATATATGAGTGATTTCTTCAGAGCTTGTATGTTCTACCAAACCATTAGGCGTAGATCATGAATTTCAGCCTTGAATTCTATGGGAAAATATGTTGGAACTTCTAAGGCTCATGAAGGAAAATCTGTTTCAGAATACTTCAGTCCTGTGCTGGGAAAATGTATGACTATTTGGAAGAAGAGAAGGGTTTTTCTGCTCATGTTTAGAAACTTCAAAGTAATTGCTGGAGTTGCTATAACCTGCTGGAGGATGTCAGAGCTTGCAGCTCCATTGATAATGCTTAGCCTGAAGAAGGGGAACTGCATACATACAACACTGCAGTCTGTGCAGTCTTGTTCCATTGTAGCCTTCTAGAAGAAACAAAAGCAGCAGGTATTCCACCTTTAAGGCTAAATCACTGTTCCTGTGTTTTCCACCCTAGTCTTTCTCTAGATGAATTCCTTCAGAGTCATTATAAATTAAAATCTATTTCTGGTTCTTAGTTTTATTTGTTATGTGAAGAGAAGTGCTTAGATAATGAAGAGATGATGGTTACAGAAATTTGTAGACAGGTTTCTTTATTGTGAAAGGATACAGCATACACTTCCATTCTACCTGCAGCATTCTCAGTTGCTGTCCATTACTGCACTGCTTTCCATTACTTTTTACTTTTACAGGGCTTCATCTAACTTGAATTCTTCACAGCTATGTAGCAAATAATTTTTAGTGCACACATAATCACATTCAAAGCATTTTCAGCCACAAGTTTTCACTGAAGCAGAGAAACTACAAAAAACTTACCTTGGTAAATAGAATTACATAGTCAAAGCTTTCATGTAAACTTTCCTAATGTAATATTGTTTTGTAACTTCTGAACACTGAGGTATTATGTTGTTGGTGGCAGGACATAAACCCAAGCCATTTATTTAATGCCATGTGCCATTTTAAATAAGATGATCTTTTGAAAACCATCAATTGTAGCAGAACTGTTACAAGACCTTTCATACAGGGCTTTTCATTTGAGCTATATTATAGTAATTTGCATGGACCATCTTGTAGTAATGACTAACAGCCAGTAAAAATGATAGTTAAAATGAAAGACATTCTTTACAATGCACAAACTAACTACTGCATTTGTTCCATCCATGAAAGATATAGGAGCCATTCTTTTTCTGTTTTGGAGTATCTGAGTTTTTGTGGCATACCTAACAATACTGGAAGGTAAAATCTTTATAAAGTTACGTATCCTATTGAGTCAGTTTTTATAGTCAGTCAGTTTTACTTGCAACTAAGGCTTTGCACTGAGGTTTAATTCATATTTCAGTTCCAAATACTACAATTTTTTATGAGAAAGCATTTGACAAAACATGTTGATGTGTTTCAACGCAACTACAGGGTCTGTTTGGTTAGATGAGAGGCTGAATTCTGTCCTTACTAAAAAGAAATACAGCAAAACTCCCAAATATAGTAAAGTATTCTGAAAAACACAAAGATTTTTATTCAGCATTTCAAACTTCTAGAAAGCTCATACTCCGGAAAACTCCATTAATATTGGCAGATTCCCACATCCTCTTCCTTTCCAGAGTTAACCCAACACCAGACCACACCTGGAAGGAAGAGACCACAATTTTATTTACATTGACAAAGATTGCATGAAGACCAACATGTTGTAGAGCTCCATGAGATTTTGGTTTCTGTCTCCATTCATTCTTGTACCTGGAAACTTTACCTTTCACACTGTTTTAAGCAAGCAGAGTATAAAGCAATCTTAAAGGTGCTTGGTAAATTAAATGGGGTTGACTTTTTCAGTTTTGCAGTAACTCATTCAGGAAAAAACCCCGCAGTTTAAATTAGTGCTGCCTATGTCAATGTGCAT
>NW_010389201.1:0-9158 GCF_000710305.1 Buceros rhinoceros silvestris
TTATATATATAAACATATATATAAATAAATAAAAATGTCACATTCCCAACACCAGGTCAGTTTCTTGTTTTTGGAAAGTGGTTAATGCAGGAACTAAAGATGCAGTGGTTAAAATGACCCAACATCCCCAGAAGAAATGATATGAAGAACAAGGACATTTTTGGTATAAAGTTAGTAGTCAAATTCTCCAAGGACGTCTTTTGGTTTTGCTTTTTAAATTAACAGCCAAATATATTTTTTAAACCACCTCCTTGATCTAACACTTAAATCGCTGACATTGTCCAAATTAGTGTAATTTTTTTTCCTGTAACGTCACTTGGTTCTTGGCTACTAACCTTTCATGTTACTCTTGGATTTGTCAGTTTGCTTGCCTGTGGGGGTTTGGGCCTGCTGCCCCTGCCCACTGGAAGAGGCTGCCTGCTGTGCTGCTTTCTGCTTTAACATTGTCCAGTCGAATGTGTAGTCATATTGGTGATTCAAGGTCCTGAAAAAGAGCAAAACACTTCACTGTAACACACTGTAACTTTATGGCAGATACTGAGCCTTTGCTGAACACCCAGAACTAGAAGTTAACTCTCTTAGCAGGCTTGAGTTTATGAAGGGTTTATAAATGCTGAGTATTACTAACTTACAGGAAGTCTTGAAGAAGCCCAAATAGTACCCAGCAACGTTTTTCTTCACCATTTACGCAAAATCCTGCATTTCTAGAAGCAGCACTTGCTCACAGCCTAACTTACCCATTCACCTGCGCTAAGGTTCTCAGCTTTCTTTTTTTAAATACATACAGTTTTAAGGAAAGACTGTGGTACTGCAGATCATCGAACAAAAATTGCTTTGGATTCCAGAAACCTGGAAGGAGACTCTTTAGAGATTAGTACCAGCTCTTTTGACAGATGCTGTTCACTCTGCAGGGTTATGTTCTGGTTTCTCTGATAAGCTCAGTGAAACAGACTATTCCTCTCCATTGAAATCCTTCTTTTGGGCACCACTGCACCGATCTCCAAACATAAAAAGCTTAGAAGGCTTCTACCAAGGGGTCAATTTCTTAAGCTACTTGCAACAGAACTCGAAGCACAGGCTCAATCCCTCTAGCATTAGTGGCAAGATCATGCAATGCAAAAAAACCCAAGAGAACCTTTTCCTTCATGTTTATCAATAAACACTTTTTCAGGTCCTTTGAACAGCTTTTCAGACTCTGAAAAGAAAGAAGGTCCCAGAACTCCTACATCACACACATACGGAGCGGCTTTCTGCACGACGTCCCACAGAGCAGTTACCAACTGGTAAAGCATGACAAACTTACATACTTTTCCACTTTGAGACTGACCTGAAAAGAATACGGAATAATTGTCTCAGATACATGTAATCTGGTGCTTCTTCAAAGCGCAGGCCACGACAGTAGTTCAGATACATGGCAAATTCTGCAGGGAATCCCTGTAAATCAACAGTGTTAATCAAGCTATGGCTTGCAGCAAAAAGCTTCTAACAACCCTGTGAAAAGGCAAAACATTGTATTTCTGTCTATAATAGAGGAGGAAAACTGGCTGAAGATCTGTATCGTAAATTCCACTTTGCCTCTAGGTATTCACGTATTTTGTATTTCAGAAAGTAGATCTGATCAGCAAGTTACCAGGTACACACTACTACCCCAGAATAGTTGCCTGTAGTTACCTATATGCAGGTTTTGCAATCACAAGTTCTCTGCTACTAAAACCTTCAACATGTACCATATTTAAAGCTCTTCATTTACCCTAATTAAACATAATTCTTATTAACTAGGTCTCTCAAATAAGTAGTAATCATCAAAAGACTCCACTCACATTTCCCTGATAATCTAAGCATCCTAGAGACAGGCCAGTCACCATTAAGCATGGAGACTTAAACCATGAAAACCTCTTTCAAAGATGGCCTGCTTTGTATATTTATATATGTAATGCTATATTGAAGCCCACCTGTAATCAAGTAACAGCACACAGCACGGTGCTGTACTACCAGAGAGAAAACAAGGGTATAGCAGTTCAGGGGTTCGATGCTGTCAGACTGGAAGGGTATGCAGATGCGCACAACTAAAAAGCACAATCCTTGGTCTGCTGTCTCATGTGCAGAACCTACCACGTGTTCAACAACCTTTGTTAACAAGCACGTGGATGCCACAGTTCAAGATAAATCTTAAGACCCAAAGGATGGCACTGGAAAAACATCATTCTGTGTGCGACATGGCTTTAAAGATCACTTGACATCCAATTCCACTATAGTCTCTATTTGAGATACAGAAGATACATGAACAAGCTTGACGAGGGGAAAGCGAGTATATACGGTCAAGCTATAGAGCTCCACCTGTTTTATTTATCTAAAAGGGCACTTTCACTGGAACAGAACTTATATAATAAAAGTTTGAAGAAGTGAACAAGCCTCATGTAGGAAACCTGGAGAGCTTGCACAGCTGACAGTGACCAAGAACTGGGATGATGGCAGCATGAACCAAGAACCAGCAGCAAATGCCTGCCCTGTGACACACTCACAGGCTTGGTGGGTGGTCAAACACAAGGCACCCAAGACTGCCAGAGAAGTATTAGTCTCACATGGCACTTGGTGCTGAATATCTAATATACTGGCTCTAGCTTAATAAAAAAAAAAACACACAGAGCAGAACTTGCATTTCACAGTATGACATCATTTGGAACTCACCTTACACAAAACCTCAACAGGAGTGGACATTTTCTTTTCACTAATCTTTTCATACTTTTGCTTCTTTGTTGCAGCCTGTGGAACACGTAGGTCATAATATAAGAGATATTGTGCAACACTGGATTAACAAGGACAGTTGCAAAAAAAAAAAGACAAAAATCCTTTGGTCAACCATAAGTATTTTATGCGAAATCTCCAAGTGCCACACACTTATTGCAAAGAGAATGAAGGTCAATCCAGTATTAAGATTTGGACACAGTTTAATACCATTTGTCGCAGTCTAATGCTTCCATCACATGGCACAGCTCGTGTAGTTCTAGCTGCTGCTTTTGTCCATTAAACAGGCCAGACTTGCTTTTACATTTGCCAAAAGTTCTATTAATTCCCACTCGGTACCCCATTCAAGGGCTGCTTGCGTGTTTCGGTAAGCAGCCATTACATTCATTTGCAGCTGAAGAGTTCTAGTGTTTCACAAGCTGCTTGTCTTTTTAGAAAATTTGCAGCTGCAACACCATTTAAGTTACACAACTCTTGCATGAAGGAAGAAAAACAATTAAAATATGAAAATAAATCACTGAAGTCTATACAACAGAAATAAGAAATACTTTCCATGCCTGTTCTTGGCTACCATACGCGAAAATACTCAAAACAAGTCTGTGCAACTAATAGTTATTCAGCCATGCCATAAGCTGGACTGAAGATATCACTAAAGCTGAACTTGCTAAGCAAGAGATTATTTCCATGCTCTCTACAACAATTCAAAAAGCCACTAACAATGTTATTTTTTACTTCCCAAAAAAGGCCTCAGCCTACAACAGGACAATAGTAATTTGCAAAGACAGCATAAGCTATTGTTAAGCATAAATTAAAATAATCAAACAATATGCATCTTGCCTGCTGCTGGAGAAGAACCTTTCTTCTACATGCTATAAATATCATGTGCCTTGGGAAAAGCCGCTTTGTGTAACTAAGCTAAACATTACAGACAACCACGTATCCAGACCAGCAGGCAGAAGCACAATACCCAAACACGAAAGGAAGGGTGGGGAAAAAAAAAAGGCCATGTAACATACCTTTAATCCTTGCCAAGGCAGACTGGTTCTGTTAAAGTACATCAATACATAGCCTAGAGACTCCATGTCATCCCGACGACTGGAGAAAGGAAGAATAGCATAAATTACCAATTTTGGCATTTTATACTTTATTCCAAAGCATTGCAACAATTTAAAAAAAAATTGAGGAATAAAAGTTAAGCTTTGGTGCAAAGGAAGGTCTCTTTCCAATACAGCTAAGATATCTAGGTGTTCAGAATTCTACTGGCAGGCATGACCCAAGTCTTCACAAGTCAGAAGGAGATCCTACTCATTTTTCAAGCTAGAAAAATCAGTAGGTGTTGTACCTGGCAAGTTTCCATCTGCAGTTACATTTTTTTAGAACAAATTGGGAAACAAACTTTGGAAAATAAAAATCAAAACTTTAACTGTCTTCCCATTTAATTAAGTAGCTTGGACAGAAACTGGAATTTTACCTACAGGAACCAGGGAATGCATTGTAAGAGAGACACATGACATCAGCCTTAACTTCACTGAGAAAGATTTCTCTCTGAAACTTGCCTCAGTCTGGGACCAACACTGAACACCTAGCCCCAAAGGGGTATAACTCCTTCCTTTCTTCACTTCTGTTAAAAAACCCCGAATTGTCTCTTAAAAATTAGAGACAAGCTGTATTTCGAAAGGCACATGCATCAAGCTGAGATGTGCCTCTGCTTTCTTCCCACAAGACCTGTTTTAAGACAGCTAGAAAACTCCAGTTACCCAACCAAAGACTTCACTGACAATTTGCACACAAACTCTCATCTAAAAGGCTTCAAATGTTTTATGTACTGCATGTGCTCCAGATCCACACTTCAGCCACATGAATGCCATCAGACTTTGCTACACAGCTTTCATGATTACTATGGCTAGTACAGTTCAGTGAAATGGAAAAAACGCTCCATGACTTCTTCCTCTTGGCAAAGCTGCCTCTTCCCAGCTGTGGCAGAATCAGATTTTTCCTTTTAGTATCCCCTCTGCAGCTGACATCTTTTTAACAGACAGAAAAATAACTTCCTCTTCCCCTCTCAGCTCCCTTATCAAGAGAGCCTAACATGTATTGCTGCTGCTTTTGCCACCCAGGCAGATCTGCAAGAAAAGCATTTCAACAGTGGCAGGAAAGACTATGCACCTACTAGTCCCGCAAGGCAGCAAAAGGTTGAGAGCGGTATTGTAAACAGGGTTATACAGATAGGGAGATATGATCCCTAAAGGAGAATCATCTCGAAGAACCTGGACAGACGTAGCTCAAAATCTTGGTATGAGAGGAAGGAAGTTGTAGTTGATACCTTATGGTATAGCCAATCCAATATAACCACTAATAATCACCAGAGTGGCCAGGCTGCCTGTCCCCCTCCCTCAACTGACATTCCAGCTCTCTGACCCTCTGGGCAATCAGTTGAGGGAGCTACCCCAGAAGAAAATCAGCTTGGCTCCCGAAGCCATTTCACCACAAGGCCAAAAAAGCACTAGCTGCGCCAAGGCAGCAGGAAGATTCGTTCACTCCTCTTTACAACTTACAGAGCTAGATGCTGTCATCTCAGCTGTAACAAAACCACAGCCAGAGACAGGGACGAAAAAATGGCACTACAACCACAAATTCTAGTCTGCAACACTTGCTAATTCTACTAGAATTGTAGATTTTAATAATCAGCCAGATTCAGTGAACCAGTATGAGGCCATGACATAAAATTACATTTTCTGAGATGGCAGTGGTAAATTCAGAAGCAATAAAGTGATTAATATTCTCCATCCCCCATCCAGTTTGTTGTTTTAATGTTTTTTCTTGATTTTGTAGTAGGAAACATTACTCTGTAAAACTCTGATGGATATATTACATTTGAGCATATACTGACAAAAAGTAATTTACAGGATTTAGAAGACAGGATAGCACCCTCCATCACTGAGCCAAGAAACTGGCAACATTGCAAACAGCTCCTTGAGAATAGCTGGCATTACATGTAAGGAAAATATGTTCTTTAAGTACAGCACTATCAGTTGAAACATCCTGCCATAAATTTCAGGATTGGTTTCTCTTGATTACAGGACACCTGTCATTTGCCTTACCTGACCCATATGTCAAGTCAGCTTAAGTAATGACACTGAGACAATATAATACATTTACGGAACCTTAAGGAAATTAAAGCAGAGGAAACATGGAGCATTTTAAAGCACCAACTATTTCTAAGCTACATGTCTGTTGAAGATGACCACTAGAAATTCTGTCATTCCCATCCTGATTAAATTGAAGGTCAGAAGCACAGACATTCATGGAAGTTTTAATTATGTGTAAAGTGATCTCAGCATCATGAGGTAAAGCTACATTATTACATTCACACATTACAGTATCTAGGCATACAGGTAAGGAAGAGAAGCGAGGCATCACTTCCTCTCTCATGAGCAGCTAACATACACTTCCAAACAACCTCCACTGGACTGCTTCTTGGATACTGTAGGAGCAACATGCTGTTGATCCAGATGACAAAGATGATGTTTGTTGATTAAGCAAAGCTCAAACATACATATACACACACACGTACATATATACATACAGAGCCACAACTATGGGTGTATGCCAGAAATCAAAATACAGCTTGAGTGAAATAGATCTTGTTGCAGGCAAAAGGATAAACAGTAATTTACTAACTTGAAGGGAGAGTGAGAAAACAGGACACAGACATCAGATTTCTGGCTACAGAATTGCATCTTGAGCCAGTCAGTAGTGAAATCAACAGGTAACACCACAGTCAGGAAGCGTACCATTTTATTTGTGATGGTCCTTGGACAGATCCACATGAAATTACAGCTTAAAAAAGTCAAAACAGTAATGCAGAACTGCAAGACTTCGACTCTCTTCAAGCAGCAAGTCAGGTGCTTGGATTTCTTCCCCTACTCTTGCACAGGCAGCCAAAAAGAAAAGCACTTGCAAAAGGATATATACACTTATTCATATAAAATTAGTTCGACACTTCAGAAGCTTACAAATAAGATCATCTTGCAGCCTCCCAAAGCACAGCAGTAATCTCCTTGAACTCACCTCTGCTCAATGCCAAGATGTGCATTGATACTGGCATATCGAGCTGTGCCAGTGAGATTTTTGTCTTCTCTGTATGGTATGTGTTGCCTTGTCCTGTTGTCCCGGTACTTTTTGGCCAAACCAAAGTCAATAAGGAATAACTTAAAAGAAAAATGAGAATAGATTATTTTCCTATACAATGCAAGGACTCCCCAACCTCTTTCACTAGGCATTAGCTACACTTAAGACATCCACACAATGTAACAGCCTACAGTTACGAGGAAGCAAAGGAACAGTGCAGAGTCACAAGTAGCTTTAACTAGCCAGTTCAAAAACTTAATAGTGAATTAGTTCAGGGTTTTCCTCACTCAGTCCAGTGGAACAGATGAGATTGTGCTACTCAGCATCTGCATCTTAGTTCCACAACTATTTCACGTTACTATTGTAGTTTGTATCACATTAGCTCAATAACTACAGTGCACAATTTAGGAAGGAAACTAGTAAGTGTGAAAGCACACTTCAGACCCCCACTCACACCAGAGCAGTTTACACATACAGATAGTTAATGGCAGCTCAGCAGTTTAATGCAAACAATGCACATCCTGTGGTGTTCGCTGTGTCTCAAAGAACACTGGCCATTCTGCAGAGCATAAGGCCAAAACCTTCAACAGCAAACAGGACATCTTGCTTTCAATGGTATAATCATTTTGAGACTACCAGAACACTATTCCCAGCAGCATGACACTTGCTGCTGATATGAATACAGCCAGAAAGCCAGAGCCTAGTGCATGGAATCCAATTTAAGTTTCTAATAACTGAGCTTGCTCAATGATTTGATACTTAGCAACAACAGAGTGCGTACTAATTAGTGAGCTAACAGCCAGCCTACCTACAAAGGTTAATACAGACTGTACCTTCTTGTGACAGGATTTCAGGACTAGACAAAAGAAGCTGAGGCAGAAGTATTTGAAATTCTAGCAATCAGTCTTCAAGGTACAAATCATCAGGCCGAGCTTCTGATTCCAACACTGGATTAATACTACAGGATCAGGGACTACAACCCCTACAGATTAATGAATACTGCTCTAGTAACTTGGGTGAGGGAAAGAAATGGTGGAAAGATGATGTAAAGTTCAGGAAATTCTCAGTAGAAAACTGTTCGGTATCACCTTTAAGGTGATCCTAGAGCAGAAGATGCAGCTTTAGATGCAAACAAGCACTGGATATTGATATGCAGATACACCTGCACCAGGACTGGAACAGAGGGTCACTCTGGCACACTGGAAGTGCCATGACTTAGGAAGTGACATTCAATGTGTAAGTATCAGAGATACTGAAAGACAGCAAGTTTCTGAATTGCACTGTAAGTATATTTTAGAATTCTGGTTTAAGATTTTTGAACTATAGTAGTCTAGACAGGAAAAAACAAAAGCTAAAAAACCTTGTAACTACTGAGGCTGGAACAGAAAACCTTCACTTGAATTCTTGCTGTGATTTACATGCAAAAACAAAGCACAGCAGTTCTAACGAAAGTCACCCTGAAAGCCCAGAATGCTTTGAGCAAGATAGCTTAAAATCAAGTTTTAAAAACTACATTAGCCAGAGAGTTCAGGGGAGTGGGGGTCCTTGTTGCACCCACCACAGCTACCACTAGAGGTAGTTATTCACTTGGGGAGCATGGACATACTCTCCAGCTACCAGGAAATTCACTATTTTGATACTAAACTCCTTGGGGAGATGGGGGATCAAGACCTATACACAGAATGTTTTCACCGAACATTTAGTTACAATCACTTTAAAAAATTCTGTAATCCTGGGGATCTTGCCACTAATTAATGGTATGAAGGGACAAAGACATTGCTCATGAATCAAAACAGTTAAGACTGGAGATGTGCCTAATACATAAATAGCTGGTGTCTAGCCCTGTCTAACACAGACATGGTTAAGACTACATTCTTCAAAAGTAGTTGTAAATGATGCTTTGCCTCTTCTACAGCTGCTGCAAGTTCTCAGACATGAACAAGGTAATTCTGCTTTCTCTCTAGAGGTATGGGTAGAACCTCTTCAGGGAAAAAAGGTATCAATTCATCAACGCAGACATGTTTTACACTAGACAAGTGAATGGGTATTATTTTACAGTACTGATTTCTCTGGGGAATTTTAGTCTGTTCCCTAGCTTAGACTCATTTTGTATTTTCCATTCTAGATGAGAAGGCAAAGGACTAAGTTCATCTTGCAAAGAGTTAACTGGAATACACAGTCCGATTTGGATGAGCACAGAATGTACTGGTGCCAGCCAGCAGGAACACAGATGTATTCCCACAGATAACCTCATACCACCTTAATTCTGTTTGTTGCACAGT
>NW_010389201.1:9242-14546 GCF_000710305.1 Buceros rhinoceros silvestris
CAGGAAACTGGAGAAGTAGGGCAAAATTTTTGCCAAGAGCAACTAGCAAAGTACATCAAAGTCTCTGCCTCGACTGATAAGAAAGTTTCAGACGCAGACAAGAGAAGCCTGTCAGCTTGTGTACAGCAGCTAGCTGCCTCTAGCTGCCTGGGACTGAATACATGAAGACTATTGTTGTGGAAAGCTACGGACTGATTCTACAGCCAAACTCCTGAGCTATGATTCATATTCAGCAATTTCCAGCTGTCCTGCTATGATCTGGCATATGTCTTCATTTCTCTCCAATTCATCTTCTCTTTAAGAGTCAGGAGTACTACATTTAACACTACAAGAAAAGCTCATGCTTCTCCAAGACACAGCTTATTGGAGTAATTCTGTTTTATGAGCACAATGGATAAAAACATGAGAGTCCTCATACGCATTTGAAAGATTTTGAGCAAAAAACTGCAAGGGAAGGAGTCTGGCTGAAGCGGTAACAGAACTTCTCCACATGCATCAGAGACACTGCAGGAGCCCTACAGGAAGGCAAGCAGACCACCCTATGCAGAAGCGCTGCTATTTCACTGGGGTGTTATGCCTGTTCACCACACACAATAGATTGCCTTGGAGTTTTCAAAAATAAAACCTGCTTCTGCATCTGAAATCAAGCACGTACATTTAGCCCTTTTTAATATCAAGTTTAGCAATAATTCCACAAATTCAACAAGCGCCACAGGGATACATCTTAGTAATGTTACATGTTTGCCAAGTATGTCTGAATAATGCCAACATAAGAGGTGCTGTTGCAAGGTCTACATTCTCCAGGAAAAAAAAAAGAGAAATGAAACAAAAAATAAAGCACATGGATTTGGGGTTGAGGTTGGAATAGGAGACAGTTCAGACCTGGTTTAATCCTGAGAAAGATGGGTCCTGAGAAGTACTAACAGTCATGCTTCTTTTCCTCTTCCCCACTGGAGATTCTAAACACTGAACAAACAATAGAGGGTGGCAGTGCATCAAACAGTATTGCTTACATTGCAACAACGGCTGGCGCAGACAGGCAACACCGAGGCGTTCGAGAAAGAACAGGGTAGCCAAATGCCATCCTTCTTCCACCAAGCACTGTAGTAGTTTTCAAAAAACTATGTATGTTTGGATTCTTATTTTAATTACTTTTTTTCCCCAAGGAGAAAATTTGAAAGATGTGACAAAGTAAATTTCAACTGTGAGCCGCTCAAAATGGCACTGCCTTGACCAGGGATAGCAACGGTGACATTTGGCTCTATTAAAAAAGGAAATTGAAGTTTTGCTTACAAAAGCATTCTTTGGTTCCACAAACTGCCCTTCCCCCAAAAGACATTTAGAAAAAGTAAATCTTCAGTAAGGAAGAGGTAGAAGGCATTTAGTCACCTTAAAGTTTACTTTCATAAGCATGCAGGGCTTATTTCTAGCAGAGCTGAAAATTCATCTTTTAAGGTGGGAGCAAAATTTCTCCCAATCACCAAATTAAAATTTGAAAAAAATAGATTTTGAAAAATATAAATGACAGGAAGCTACTGGAACAAGATTACCATGCTGTTCTAGTCTTTGTGGCTGATTTTCTCTAAACTGTGCGAAGAAAACAAAACCACACTTAGATATGAAAATAAAGTCAATCCTGTATGGTGGTAAGTGCTCCTTAGAGAAAGCACTTGGTTCCAAACTGAAGCAGCCCATTCCTCATTTGCTCATGTAAACCTATCAATTTGCACTTCCCTAATCTCCAAAACCCTGAAACAGTACTGAAGCCCATGCTCACAGACAGTGTTTACCACCCTATCATTGTGTGGTTCCTTAACTAGTCTACTAATGGGAGAAAATATAATGGTTTACAAGCAATTTTGTTTTCCATTTCAGCCGATGCAAATCTAATATGTTCCTCCACTAAAGTAAGCACAGCAACAATTTCTAGGCCATTAATCCACATCAAGATGAAACAGAGTGCAGCAATGCCAACCTAGCATGACAGTGCAAAAGTATAGAAAAATGGCCCAAAAAGAATAATCGGAAATCAGAAATTAAAACTTAGAATATAACTGGAAAACTTTTTTCTAAGTCATGCCAGAAAATTGAGGAGCCTAACTGCTCGACACAGCAGAGAAAAATAGAGCTCTACAGAGGGAGAGTATGGAACTTGGGAACAAGCAGAGTTTAACAGCAACAGGATTACATAAAGGCTGCCTTTCAGCCGGACTTACAAGCTTTTCCAACAACGGCTGTATCTAAACATTCAGTGCACTGCACCTCTTCAGACAAGAGCTGTTATCTCATGCTAATCAAACTTTCCCCTTCTGATGTTCATGGCCCTGAAGTTGGCATTCATACAGGCAAACACAGGTAAACATTTTAAACACTAGGGGTGCCTAACGAGATGAGATGTTCTCGGATGGCATATAGAGAAGATAAGTGGGAATCTTGCTTCCAATAAACAGCTTGATCACATACATTTGTCCTGAAGTTAATTTCTATTAAGTAGCATGCTTAATGCATTGCCAATGCTGCCTGTCTGCCCGAGCTCGACACACAAATTAAAGGATTAAGTATATTTCACTCAAGAGAACTAAAAAAAAATTCTTCTATGTAAGATTTTCAACAGGAAACATGCACTTCTGACTATGTTTAACCACCCAAACAGGCACAACAACCTCAGCCCAGCCCCCGCCCTGCTTTTTTTTTCCCCATGAAGTAAATTGAGAGCAGTTCTTTACTGTACAACATATTTAGGTACTGTACAACTTAACAGTTTTCCATCAACATTTGCATAATGTCATTTATTTATAAAGGCAACCGATCTACATGTTGGCCATTATCCACAATTATGATGGCCGAAGAGTTCTCTTTACCAGTCTGTCACTAAAGATTTAAAGCCCTGATGACTGGTAGGTCAGGAGCTCCCACTCTGGCACAAATTAATTCTCTTCATCCCAGGAAGTTAGCCCCAAAGCCAAAGGTAAGATTTGGTTTTATCATTGAGGAAAAACATGCTATTACAACAGTCATCTCAATAATGAAACTCCATCAGTGAGAACAGTAGCTAAGCATTCTCTAGGGTTAGTTTATCATCTTGTTGCAAGCCTAGAAATCATCTTGCAATCAAGTGCATCACACAGGGTGGGTCAGAGACTCACACGTGTATGCCACTGCATTTTGAAGCAGACGTTGAGAAATCCAAGTTCTTACATCAAAGAACCATGGTTTAGCATCCAAAACATCAGTTTCAGCAATGAGTTTTAAAAAGGTTGTGCAGCCTGAATCAAGTAACGTCATCATTCCCTTCAGATCTTTCAAACAAAGAGCATTAGACTAACCTTATTACAGTGACGCCCAATACCCATTAGGAAGTTATCTGGTTTAATGTCTCTGTGTATAAAATTCTTTGTGTGCACATATTCAATTCTACTGATCATCTGTAAAAAAACAGCAACAAAACAGAAAAGACTTCAATGAGAGCAATACAAGTCACTTAAACCATCAGTAAAGCATGACTTTAATGTTACCTTATTCCGCAATTTGAGTTTATATATTTGCTTAGTGAAAAACCAAGTTTTTCTTTTTTCTGTTCAAATAAATTTATGTAATTTTAACATGTAAGAAAGATAATCTTGGTCAGGAAACGGCAGATTAAATACCTGATACTATTTCCCAGACATTCAAGTTCATGTTCTAACTATAGCATCCTGTTAAGATTAAATCCTTTTCCTTACTTCACAGGAAGGTTTTCCACACCTACCACAAGACCATTTTAAAGCTTGTTTCCCTCCCTGACCTGTCTGTAATTCATTCATCCTTAAGTGTCACTTTTCTGGATAAGTTTTCCTGAAACAAGTAACTTGATTGTGGCCCATACTGTCATATCTAGGCTACCGTGATCCAGGAATAGCAATCAGCAATGAAGATGTAGAGAAACTCTGGCACATCTGTATCACCATATGGGGTCATGTGATTGCATGTGCTGTCATGTCATGCACAGGAATTTGTGGTACAGCTCTGCAGCTACTAAAGCTCTCCACGTTGTCTTTAGCGAGCTGAATTGTTACATCATACCCGAGACAGCTGGTTTACTGGACTGCCCTAGAAGTTTTATACATCCCGTCTATGTTTCCCAGATGAAAACTAATGTTTATCACCCAAAGGAATACTGCACAAAAACCATACGGCATCCCTGGAGTTGCTGTAACACCCGGACTCTAGTTAACTGAGCAAGCAAATGTCTCCCTGAAGCAAGTATACCACCCACTTCGGGCAGCTGAGAGCAGGGACAGCTGACCTTGTCTCCACACAAATGCCGTGAGCTTCCTTGGCCAAAAGCCTGGGATTCTACGAGTATCTGGCTAAGTGACAACTTGGTACTAACATTCATTATGTAATATTAGATGAACTTTAAACTACCATTGAAAATCCAACTCGAGAAACCCTCACTGCCTTTCAAATAGCTGAAGACAGCACATTCAAGCTATTTCTTAAATAGCAAGAAATAAATGTAGCTGGCCATTTCAAATGCTGTACTCCCGTGACCAAGTTGAAAAAAAAAAAAGCAATTTCCAGAAAAAGACTTAACAGAACTCAGTTTTAGAGGCTTGGATGAAGTTTGAGTAAGAGTGGCATCTCCAGCTTTAAGAACTGTCTTTAAGCACCACAACAACCAAACCAGTATTTATTACCTCATAGTCTGGTACGAGAAGTTACAGGAGGTTGTGAGTGCACAGTGACATTCAATAAGAACAGAGCTGTAAGACTTGCATGTTGTCCACCTGTCACTGCAGCTGGCCAACACGTAACAGGTTTCCACTGGATCAGATCAACCATAACTAGAGTTTCAACCTTCTAGCACCAGCCCCATGGCTGATACTGGGAGTTAATCCACCCAGGTTAGTCTTGATACTTTACTGAAGTTGCACTTGTTAGACCTGCAGCATCAAGGAACTGGTACCTGCACTGCCCTCCCACTACAGAACTACATTCATTTTGCAGGCACAGCACCCAGAAGCCACCACTCCTTTATTTCTATAGAGGTCAAGTCTTCACCTAACTCTCTACAACACTGCCTAACACATTTAACCCACTTGAAAAAACCACATTGCACAAAATACTTTAGAGGTTTTAACTTACAGTATGATTTGTACATACCTGGTCTGCTAACATAAGTACTGTTTTCATCGTAAACCTGCGAGAACAGAAGTTGAATAGGTCTTCGAGGCTGGGACCAAGAAGATCCATAACTAGAACATTGTAGTCCTTTTCTTGACCATACCACCTGCAACAAATAAAATTATTCGGCATCAGCAG
>NW_010389201.1:14640-21563 GCF_000710305.1 Buceros rhinoceros silvestris
AGGAATCCTAATGCAGCCCAGGATACCATTAGCCCTCTTGCTGTAAGGGCACATTGCTGAGTAACATTCAATCTCGAAAGCTAACTGAAAACTAAGACTGGTAGTGCCTTTTTTTTCTAGAAACAGAGGACAAAACACAGTATAAGAAGTTGGCAAGTGTGTGCACACATATAATCTTCTCTTAAGAGGAAACATTACTACACTTTAGCAGCAACTGAAATACCAAACACCAAAAATGAAGTGCAATCAAAAGCAGAAGCCATTACATGTCAATATGCCAACATGAGCGTACAAAGTCTGACCTGCAGACAAGCTCATCTGCAAGACTCCTGACACTCCCAACACTGTTTCCTGTGTTAACTTCACAGAAACGTCTATGACTTCTCTGCAACAGGCCAAAGCAGCTCAGAAAGTTAACTCTAGTACCTCTTCCTTCATTCATCCAAATTTTTACAAATGACAATTAAGTTCTACTGTCCCATTAAACACAAGATAAAGGCTCTTTATCAGGTTTTCAACATCATAAAGGGAAGAACACTCAAGTACCATAAAAGCAAAACTACAAATGCAGCAAATCACATGCAGCCAAACAAACTTATATCCATCCTTAAGTGCCTGATACTCAATTCAGGGCAAAAAAATTAAACATTACCAACGCTGTGAGGACAAGCAGAAGGCCTCCCATCTGCATGTTCCCTTCCAATCTAAGTCTAGAATTTCTATCATAGCACTGCTTTATGTTACCTGCAACTGGGGAAAAAGTATTTCACCACCTAAGGTGCCTGAGAAGACCTGGAGTCACACCCTCCACTTCTGCAAATCTCAGCTATGAATTCCCATACTTTAAATGGGCACTGAAAGACAACCTCTCTACAGTCCTTCTGCACATATACCTACAGTTAAGTGAGAGGTGTCTGTGAAAAACTGTTTATGAAGCTAGGCTGAGTACTAAGACATCTCTGTAAAGATTCAATGCTTTATCGATCAGAAGGCTGCATTTTGCCTTTGCTCAGCACCTAGTTCTTACAACAAGGACCTAGGACCAGCAGACCTGGAGAAGTCTTGACATTTCCAACAGTGAGTGGTGCAGACAAGATACACCAAGAATATACCCCATAATAAAAGCATGAAGATAAAGAACATATCAAGATTCAGCTGAAACACAGCAGTGCTGGGGCTTACAGATCTGTATAGACATTTTATTTCCACTTTAGGCCATGACCCCAGGAGACTAATGCATAGTTGTCTGGAAAATAGTTACTACTGATAGAGCTGACAAATTCCTCGGTACTCACAGGATCCCAAGCTTAGCCAGGATAGTAAAATGTTTACAAAACCACAAAGAAAAGAATCTGTATTTGGATTTGTTTCAGGAACTGGCTTATGCCTTCCCAATGTCAGCATTCTAGTAGGAACCATTCACTTCATAATGCATTGTTATAAATTTGCTAAGTTACATATGAGCTATGGATCATACTCATTATTTTACAGGTCGGTCTAGGACCTTTACCTATGCCTCACATCAAGACGGGATGCAGAAAACATGTATTTTGAAAGCAGTCATTCAAATGAAATGTCATTTTTCTTCCAACATGTTAATGATCATACCAATACTGTGAGTACTATTTATCAGGTTTTGCCTTAAAATAATTGACCATGCTATGATGTACAAAAAAAGCAAAAAAACCGCAAACAACATACAAGTGAGGAAACTTACAACTAGGAAAGCATGCTGATGGTATTATTTGAGAAAGTCTGTAATTGATGAAAAGGTTAATATTCACACTGCAGACTGACACCAAGCCACTAAAGGTAAGCATTCTGAAAAGATCTGCCTAGTTCAGCCCTTTTTTAAAGAGTGATAAAAAGCAGGTTTCAACTGCAAGAGCAACAAAGAACTATTTAAAAAAAATGCAACACAGAGATGGAGAAAGTGAAAACGAGACACTGTTGAGAAAAGATCTTGATCAACTACAAACCAGCTTCAGTTCAGGAATTATTGACTATGCCTGTAAATCTACTTCTTGGTTCCTATCAAAGTCACCTATGCAAATGGCTGAGTAGTTTTGACAAGGGTCTGTACACAACTCCATAGGTCACAGTGGAAAATGAAACATTATGGCTACCTAGAGTAATGTAAACCAGTCCAAATGACCTGTCTCATTATTCTGTCAGATGAAGTTCAAGTTTTGTTGTCAAATAGTCTAAAGAATAACGAGCTGGATTGAAGCATTCAAAGCAGTAAATAGAGATCTACATAAAATGATTTTCTGCAAGAAATTAAAGTCCAATTCAGATGCTGAGTGTAACTGTTCAGTGCAGTAATGGTTCAATGCTCAAGAGACTGCAGTATAAGGGAAAAGGATCAAAGATCAGTCTTCAACTGAGCTAAGAAAATTTAGTTACAGCATCACAGAAAAAGCTAAGCTGTTGAAAAAGCAGCCTACCCTGGGAGCTACATTTTTAAAAGAATTTGGTTCCTCTACAGGGAATCTCTCTTAGTAAGTGCAGTAATTCAGGATGATTGCACAACCTCCATTTGTCCTACTTCTACATATGCATGAGAACATTTTAATCTCCTGACCATTTTGCACTGGTGAAAAGCAGAATCAACTCTGTGAGACAAAGTAGTAAGATAGGACCTCTTAACACTTCACTGTCACATTTACCTGCCTGCAATTCCTCACAGAGGACTGCTGCATCTATTCATTTCACTACTGGCAACAGAAACTATTGCTAGGGTACTGGAGTAACTTGTGCTTTATTTACTTTGCTAACACTCCAAGTAAGTTTTCATTTCCCTTGGAACACTTCCAGGGAAAATGGGATTAGGAAGTAAGGCTACATCATGTCCATTCAAAGTCTAGTAGCTGCTACTACTGGCAGCTCTGAGTAAAAATGTTAGAAGTCTTGGCTCTTCTTAAGAAACCTTGGATATGACATGTAAGAGCTTGGCAAGTACTCCTCGCTCCCATATTTGCATAACCAATACAGGACAGCATCTAAGCATACATTTTGGATGAGCACTAATGCAGAGCACCTTGGCATGCAATTTTTAATGGTACTGAGCTAAAGTGGAAAACAATATGGCAACAAACTGAACACAATTCTAAAAAAAGCTAGTGCCTCAAAGAAATCTTCAGGCATTCTAATACTGCACCAGCAATGAAACCTGGAGTGAGCTACTAATACGAAGGAACGATCCACACAAAGCCCTGGGCCACTATTAGATCTGACACAAGCATCTCAAGATACCAGCATCCCACACTTCTGCTAGAGCTCCAAGGACTTTTTTTTTAAGCACACTTGGAAATATTCTCTCATACCTAAGCTGAGGAAGCAACAGCAGCATACATTTTAAGCAGGAAGAGTTTGAGGGGAGTGAGAAGTGGGAGCAAGAGATTTAACTACTTGACAGTTCACTTCAGGTGCATAATGACTCTACATATAGTTATATACAATGTATTATTTCAAAAAGAAAAACTAAATTACTAGACTAGGAAAACTCATTTTTTCTCTAATCCATTCCCACAGTGCTGTACATCTCCTTAGGACATATTTCCTAAACAGAGAATTTTGACTCCATAGCACGGTTATACCTACTTATGCCAAAAAACCACAAAAAGTATGGATTATTACCAGCTTTCCTGAAGAGCAGCAGTAGATGATTTTACTGAAGACTACAGAAAACGTTAATGGGACAATGTTATGAAGCGCTAGGATTCACCCTTGACCTGGCAGCACAACACTAACACCCAATGCGGCTGTGCAGAACCCTAGTCCATATTCAAGCTTCAAGGCGTGCCCAAGCTCACACATGCATGAAAATGCTTTGTCACACCCCCTTGCTTCACATTTTAAAGCTACAGATCAGGTAGGATGCTGTAAATATCCTTTATGAAGCCTTCCATCAAAGCATGGTTAAAGATTGAACACAGTGACGTTAATTTGACTTCAGTGACTTGTCTAATTTGAAAGACCAAGACCTGCTATGTCAACACATTTCCAAATCAGGTGTTTTAGCAGGCTGATACATTGCCCAGTACAGGCAGGCAGCTGAAATTTTGTAACATCTTGAATTTCAGTATTTGTAGCTCTAAGTTAAACAACTAAGTCAAGTGACACAGTGGTTTGATGCCAGATCACAGACAAGTGCATGTTTACTTGAACTCCTATGGGATGTTTTTTTGATTCCCTTGACTAACCTCGAGGCAAGCAAGTGAAGTACTGCTGTACTGTGAAGTACATCTAGCACTTGGTAGCAAATACTGTAGTCAGGTCTACTCAAACTTAAAATCCTCGTCTTTTCCAAGTTGCATCTTTCAAAAATTGTACGATGCTTATTTCAGCAACCACGTATTTCATAAATAATGTCATTGACTAAAGACACATTTGAGGTATGTTAACAGCATGTTCTGTAGGTTAACTGAGGAAACGTTTCATTTGGTTATCAGAATATTCTCTTCACATCTACTCTATCTTCCTCTGAAAGGGTCAAACTGAAGTAGGTCAACTAGCAAAAAAGAGGTGGCTTAAGGGCTAACGGAATTCAGACAAGCCATGAAATTACAAGCCCAGACTACTGCAGCCCTTACAGGATTTTAGCAGATAACCAGCAGTTTCATCCATCACATTGGCACCTCTAACTACAACAGGGTAAACAAACCCAGGGCACTTATCAAAGTTGTGTGAGCTGGTTACATGATGAAGGAAAGGATTCAGGAGATTCAAATTAAAAAAATCAAGTTCAGATCAAGGTGACCAAAATTACTGAATAACTGTACAGCTGTTAATCACTGGTAATGAAACCCCCAATCCCATGCATTCTGAAACCACAAGGGTAGTAAAGACACCATTAGCATAATGGCACGTCATTTTGTCTGCAGCTTATTAGGTACACAACCAGAACAGCATCTCAGTGTCACCAGTGTTCCTACAACCGGAGCAACTGTAACCAGACTATTTTGTTCCAGCTTAATAAAAGCTCTCCTCAATCAACACTAGCTTTGCTAGGTAACCTAACCTCCACTAAAGGCTTCTGTCAATTTGATCACTGACTATTCCAGCAGAGGCTGTGCCAACTTGCAGTTCTGTTTGCAATTCCAAGAGGTCAAGCTTTTCTGAGAGAAAAAAAGATACCTCCTGTGCTTCACTGGCAGTAAATACAATGCTTCTGTGACAAGACTTGAGCAATTAAACTCAAACCTTTAGACTTCCAGAAAAACTTTTAGTCACATTAAAAAAGCCAATTTGGACTTTGACATTACATAAACTTTTACCATTTTCATATTTCACAGTGTGTGGCCCTATGATTATTCTGGGTAGTCCTATGCAAGTAGTTTCCCAGCACCTGGTCTTTCACACATAATCTGGAAGAGTTCACAAGTTCATGTGACAAAAAAGGATATTGTCAGAAGAATGAAGCAAGACAGATAAAAAAGTTACTAAAACAAAAAGTGTATGGTGAACAGCATGGAAAGAACTTACTACCAGAATTACCTGAGATCACCTTATTAATAAGGTTGATATGTCAGCAGGCACATGAGGGTGAGTATGCAAGTCTGGAAGGCCTCATGAATACAAAGGATTCAGACATCCTACAGCAGCCCAATGACACCGAACTGATGAACACTCTGGAACTGTATTCCATTTCTGCAAGCACTAAGTCATTTATACAAAAGTCTCTGAACTAGGCATTAGTCAGATGATGTGACTAAAGAGAAAACACAGACCTCCCTATAATCACATAGCTCTAATATCAGGCATCACTGAAAAACAGTAAGTAATTGTAACCAGTAAAAGTACAGGTATTCTCCACAGGCACTGTAGAGAAATTGGTATCAATGCTTAAGGCACTGATGTGTAAGCCCTGTCACCACCATTCAGGAGAGGAAATCCAAATCACAGCAAGGACACGAAAGAGACTTCAAGCAAGGTGGGAAGGTGGTGACCGCTGTAATCATGTATTTAAATAACTCAGAAAGGCAGCTACAGAGTTATGCAACTTTTCTTTATAGGTATGTGAGGACTTCAATAGGGAGAAGGCTATTAAAAAAAATCGGGGAAGAAAAAAACAGGAGCTGACTGCCTGTGGGTACAAGCATTTACCTTTAGGCATAGCAGCTCTCTCTTTCTGTCTGACAACAGAATCATGAGCACTGCCATGCCAGCCTAGAAAGTTTTAACATTGCATCTGATTGATTCACAGAAAGAATAGCACATTGTCCAGAACAGGTGCTGGATTTGGACCGAAAAGGTCCCTTCTGGTCCCACATTCTAGATTTCTCAGGACAAACATCTCCTGACAAATAATGGTATTTCAGATTAATTGGGAAGTATATTCTGCCTGTATTTGAGTCTTAACAGATCCTGAAGTAACACATGTAAGAAAGGTAATTTATCACCGTAAGATTTATGTCTAAATTGACACATATTTTATCTCTATCTCCCCTGAAGCTGGAAAAGCTTAGCCAGCTAGGAGTAATAAATGAACTTAACATGGCATGACTGAAATACTCAAGTGGAATATTCAGCAGATGTCATCTAACATTAGTTGCCATGGTGAGTGTGAATTAGGCCACCCAAGTACTAAATAAGGAAAGAGCAAAGAACACCCTACGCTATGAAGTTAAGACAGACTATAAATCAAATACTATCATTTTTTGTACGGTTATGAGAATATGAATACGTGAAGTATGCCAGTGCAACTCATCTCCTACACCCCAAGGTCGCATACACAGAGGTGACTTGCTGTTTTGCCTACTGCTTAATGAGGTACATTCACCCGGTAGGAAGGGAGCGAACTGAAGTCAAGTTTCTTCTGTAAAAGTCAGAAGATTCAGGTTGAGAAGGTAAGCCTTAACCCGCAGCAAGTACAGGAAACGTTGCTGAGGAAGAGTGTTTCAGGAGTACCTCTGCTGAAC
>NW_010389201.1:21644-26360 GCF_000710305.1 Buceros rhinoceros silvestris
ACCATCACCTGTTCTGAACAAGGGTAACACTGCACTGAAACTGCATAGTTCTGCAGCTGCTTTCACAAGGCAGGGGTGTGGGGTAAGGCAGGGAGGAAAAAACAAAACTAAACCAAATCAAAAGGAAAGCTGCATTTGTTTTCAAACTGTGGTCTCTCTTGTACATTTCTAAGGAATCCTTGAAGACAAATTAAGACAGAAATTTAGATTGCTATAAAACATGAAATATATTTTGTTTAAAGACATTCATTCTCTTAGTAGAAAATTTTAGGTATTAAGACTAGTTTTCAATTTTACTTTGAGCTACCAGAAGAAGAAACTCCCTCTTACCCACTATAGTCCTGCTCTTCAGTATGCAGCCTTAAGTTCTAACAGAAGGGTAATTACTAGGAGGCTCTATAGCTAGAACCTTCCCTCCTCATCACTTGCAGATCTAAATCAAAGTTAACACTCTTACCAACAAAAACACGATCACTTTTCAGACTTCATATCACTACTAGTTTGGGGTTTGGTAGAGGTTTTTTGTTGTTGTTGGGAAGAAGCTTTAGGAGGTTGGGGGATTTTTTGTGGGTTTGGTGGGTATTTCTCTTGTAATGTTTTATTTTCCTTTTTTTAGCTGCAGGAAGTTATTGGGAAAACAGTTTAAAATGAAGTTGTTTGAGAGATGCATTTACACGTCTTTAAGCACCATTAAAGAGATCAAAAATTCCAAGTGCTCAAGGAAAAATCCATTATGAGAACCATTCTAATATTACCAAATTTAACCACATTCTTCCATTTATTACTTAGTGAAGGTGAATATGGGCAGAGTCTGTAATTAATAGATTATCCAGCAACATGGCGGTAAGCAACCAGACAAACAAAAATTACAGATGCTTTTATAGGTATTTTTCCCCAGAAACGTTACAATACGCTGCCCTATTTAGACGGCATAGTGATACATGGTTGCCAACACTGAATCTCAGCATCGAAATATTTTTCAAGAACCTACTGCACTGAAAAAGTTCAGAAATTTAATGATTTACTTGTTCAGTTTGCAAGAGAATGTTGAAAAAGAAAAATCACTAAAGTCAGCAGCTTTTGGGTTTTAAATTTACAAATGACTAAACTTAAGTATCCCCTTGATTAGCTTCACATGCTGTATAGTACCTCTTCGGCCTTGCCCACACAAGAATCCATGCAATATCTGCATCATATTCACCAGGCTCTCTTCATGCTCTTAAGAGCAACACTTCAACACATCACCAATAACCACAGCTGGTTCCAGCAGAGCTCTTTTCTGTTTGAAACTGATAACCAAAACAAGTTAACCCATGATACTGTCAGGAGAAAAATCTGAAGCCCTCTTTTCTTACAGAAGTATGTCTGAAAGAGAACCTAAAGGTAATCTTCATAAACAATACAAACAATAGTTGTTAAAACTCCACAAAAGGCAAAAATCAGGAGTGGCTGTCCCAAGATAATGCAAACAATTGCTTTTGTCAAAAGTGCTTTAACAAAGTTATGCTATGAACAAAACAACATACAAAAAAACCTCCGCTGCATTCCTTCAAGCCAGAACTAAAAATTTGGGAATAAAGGCAGACAGTCCAAACTAATACGATCAGTGCCCAGTTAACAAGATTACAGCTAAAAATGCTTTGCCACTGAAAAAGAGAGGAAAAAAGAAAAAGACAGCTGATGGCTGAGAACAATGAGAATGAACCCAGCAGAATACTGCAGACTTTGCATTGTGTCCTAAAGGCAGATCAGATTGTCAGAATGTTAAGCTTGGTTC
This sequence comes from Buceros rhinoceros silvestris, assembly GCF_000710305.1. Taxonomy (NCBI): domain Eukaryota; kingdom Metazoa; phylum Chordata; class Aves; order Bucerotiformes; family Bucerotidae; genus Buceros; species Buceros rhinoceros. The sequence continues at coordinate 23,422 of NW_010389201.1, forward strand.
AAGAGCCTTTTGTGAAAAATGGAGGTAATCATCAGCCATAATTTGTACATCAACGACAAACCACAGCTTAAAAATCTGCAGAGCACTGATATAAGGTTTTGTGAAACTCAGAAGCAATATGAGAAAACTTTTAACTCCAAAACTGAGATCTTGCTCATTAACTCTTGCAATCAGTCAGGAAGGCCACCAAATCAACTTTAAAGGCTATAAAAACAAATTGCTTGGTTCTGGGGATGATTTCAGTGACACTCCAAATACGCTATCTTATTACCAAGTTTGCAATCACAGCTAAAGGGCAGAATTCAGTTTTAAGAACAGGTGCCCAAAACGATAAGCGATCCCCACTTCTCCTATAATTTCAGCTTCATGAGTCACAGAACCACAGCAGACCACTTTAGTAAGGCAAAGCCGCAGAACGCAACTTCTGCTATGGTGATCTTGACCACGGCATTACTTAAGTAGATAAATAGAGACAAAGTCCTCATTCTTAAACAAGGAACGCAACATTATGTGCCTCTGTTCCCCTGACGTGTAGCACTGGGATAAAAATGCTGCTGAGCCCAGCTTATACAGCATGGCAACAGGCAAAGCTTCGGATGATTCATTAACATCCTATCAAATGCTTTGTTTGTGCTGTTGTTGTTTAAAGGTGTCACATTACAGAAATTTTAACAAATGTATTGCAAGATTTTCCTTCAACTTGATTCATCCTTCTACATACACTGAGCCAAGAACAGCTTATTAGGACTCGACAGCATACCATTATAAAACAATGGCGAGCGTGTATTATCAATTACACATGCAAATTGACCTAAGTAGAAAGTCATACATTCTCCTAGCTACACTGCTGCCAGAAATGCACGTCAGGAAAGCCCGAACAGTCTGAAACAATATGCACAGTTATTTCACTTTGGTCTTACCCTTTGCAGTCACCCATCCAAAGACATACCCTCATTAAGTGCCTCAGTGATACACCTCATTTGGTAGGGCAAGCCCTTACCCTTAGATTCAGAGTACATACAGTGAATTGTTGTTCTACTTTTAACAGTTATCACAAGAACTGTGCTGGGTACCCTGCACACTCTATCTTCCTTTTGAAGAGGAGAAACATTAAAATGCTATTGTAGATTTCTTCAAGCATCGCCAGATGTCATACTGCAAGAAGACAACCAGTAACAGAAGCCTAGTTAAAGAACCTGTCAAGCAGCATCTGGTACATACAAACAGATTTAAAATTAATGCTGCTTCTGAAGACAAAATAGGTATTTCCAAAACTTTTCTTAAAGACACTTTTTTTTACAAAAACACTAGAAAGATTAACACTGTGTATCAAATAGGTCACACACCTTTAGCACAATGAGTCTATGAATCAATTTGAGTAAGAACAGACAGCTGAGGCAATACTCAAAATTACTCAGATTCCTATAATATTGTATTATTTGGGGGGGGTGAAAGGTTATAGTCCTGTGGTGGTGAGACTTCTAAACCGTAGTCAGTGGTCACACAGAAAACAGTCGCAAGAATATCAAGTACAGAGGAAAGAAAACTTACACAAGATAACTGCTGTATCTGAAGCTAGAAGAAAGTTTACTTCCAGCATTTCAGCTTTAAATACTCTCACAGGGCTTTTTACCAAATCCAAGAATTTAAAGATTAGTTCACTTCTGTTACATTGAGAAGTTGAAAAACCTTCAACTTAAGCCTTGTTACAGCACCAAACATTCATTTAGTTTTTTTTAAAAGTCGTTTAAGAATGCCTGCTTTTCCAGTTTTGCAATAGAACACCTGATATGCACTTACTTTGGCTGTTTTCCCAGTTCTCCCTCTTTCAGCACATAACATTACTTTAGCTTTCCAAAATACAATTTCTGTTCTTTCAGTTGTGAAATAAAGGCACCCATTTGAAGAGAAAGAAACTGTAGTCCAAAATAAAGACTAAAACTGTTTTCACATACGCCACTCTCTTTAAGCTGCAAGTATTCCACTTAGTTCAGGTACGTTCATTCTATTCCTGCAAAAGGCTGTAGTGAACGAGGCCAGATGGCCAAGGGACTGCCTCCTCTACTCTACAGCTCCAGCTTACAGTCAGAACTACAGCCAGCTGTATCTGGAGGGGAATGAGGAGAAGGGGGGCTATGAGTCTCAGAAGACTTGTTTCAGGTTTTGTGAAAATTAATACACGCTCTAGAGTATGTCATCATTATGACTACAGACCCTACAGGCCACTACTGATATGGGTACACTAACCAAGTCAGGAAAGGGTTAACAGATTAAACGGAATCCACAGTTTGTCCTAATAGCCAAATTGGAATCTTTTCTGCAGCTCAAGGAACAAAATTCCTTTATGCCACCATGCAAACATTATACCAACTTTAAAAACAATTTATTAACAAAGACTCAAAACCAAAACAACTTCTTGTACAAAGTCTTTCTGGAGGAAACTGAAGTTTCATGGTATCTGTTCTGATACACAGACTCAGTAGCTGGGAACTAACTCAGTATAACACCCCAATTATCTCAAAACACTTCTACACTCTGCTGCACCAGGGATCGTCTTACAGAGCAGGAAATTATTAAACACCGCTGAAAGTTTCGACAGAACATGAAACAAGGAAGACACATAATGAGCAACTGGGAGGGATTAATCTTGGCACTTCAACTGTGCGGAAATCCTAGTGACGCATCTGTTGCGGGTAACAGAAAGGGGCTGCCATTTCATTCCCGGCTGAGGCTCTCTGCAGTCTCAAGCCTTGCAGCACATAACTATGAAAGGAAAAGATACATGCCAGAGCATGTCCCTTGTCCCAACATGAGAAGGGGGAGGGTTAATCACGTCCATCCGCCATTTTCTGAGCGGAGGAGGAAGACATGTTGGAACAAAAAAAAAAAAAGCAAGCAAGCAACAAAAGAAAGAAGCCATTTCCAGCCACGGCCGGTAA
>NW_010389201.1:26428-27653 GCF_000710305.1 Buceros rhinoceros silvestris
CTGGGGGGAGGAGGAAGAAATGTTGAAAAAAAAAAAAAAAGCAAGCAAGCAACAAAAGAAAGCAGCCATTTCCAGCACCGGCTGTGAACTGTCCGCCTCACGGAGAACACGGGCGCTCAGCCGAACAGCCTCACGCTTGGTTCTAACCGCGACGGTAATTCCTCACAACTCGGGAACTGCTGAAGATCTCGCTTTCAAAGCGCAGTATAAGGATAAAAGCAGGCCAGTGCGGAGGATACCCAACCAGTTGTGAAGCCTGGACTGGGGCCTTTACCCCCTACAGCCTAAGCCCTCCTATATAAATCTCTTTTTAATGGTGGCGTCCTGCACCACACTAACATTAAAGAAAAACAGACCAGTGCGGAGGATACCCAACCAGCTGTGAAGCCTGGACTGGGGCCTTTACCTCCTACAGCCTAAGCCCTCCTATATAGATCTCTTTTTAATGGTGGCATCCTGCACCACACTAACATTAAAGAAAAGTCACTGTACTGGCATACATGAATGACTCCTACCGTATATGTGGGATGCCAACTCCTCCCTGCAGAATCTTGTAGAGTTTGCTTTCATACAGCAGCTGGGGATGTCTGGCCTTCTGAGACTCCAACTTCACAGCAACTTCCTACAGCGAGAGGGAACAAGGAGTCAAGAGTGTCCACCAAGCACATCCTTGCCACTGACGTTTAAGGGGCACAGCACTTCGACAGCCCCTACACACCCCTGCTGCAAATGCTTTGAGGTACAATTTTTTAAGCTCTCGGTGCTCAACGTCCTGCATTTTGTTGCATCTTCAAGTAAAATCCATGTCGTGATGATTTGTACATAAATATCCATCCCAGGTCATTAAACTGAGCTGGAGACGTGAAGTCTTCAGAGCCATGTAAGTGAGAAAGAACATACGTGGGTGTTTCTTCTTTACAGCTCAGAGCCGTGAGGGGGAGGAAGGAGAAAAAAAACCAACAAAAAAGAGCTGAAGAAACAGGGGATCTTCTTTGTTTCTATTACTGTTGATGAAAATGAGATAGTGTTCCCCAGCTGAGAGGGGGATAGATGACTGGCGTTAGAGGGACAACTCTGGCCGCTCATAAAAGACAAAGTATGTTTTTCCACAACGGCAGTCTCCTCTTCCTAACACTCACAAGTCAGCTATGCAACTGCTGGGTGGAGGAGACCGCGCCCACACGGCCTTTGCCGTCGGAAGGGGCAGTGCCACCCCCACCCCACC
>NW_010389201.1:27840-28208 GCF_000710305.1 Buceros rhinoceros silvestris
AAGGGGGGAGAGCAAAATCAGGTTTCAGGTCAGCCTCGGTAAGGTTATCACCGGCCTCCGGTTCCCCCCGAGGTGCGGAAGGGCCCGCGCTGACGGGCCCAAGGAAGTGAGGGAGTGCGAGCCGCCCTTACCTCCCCGTTGGTGATGTTGATCGCCAGGTAGATGTCCCCGAAGGAGCCCGACCCGATCTTCCGCACCAGCTTGTATTTGCCTCCGACAATGAACTCGGCCAAAACTCGCCATGGCGAGGGGCGGCTGAGGGGCCCTCTCGGCGCTGAGCGGCTCGGGGGTAGAAAGAGAGCTCTATCGCCGCCCCGGAGAACAGGAAAGGGGCAGGGGAGGGAAAAGAGGGGAGGGGAGGGGGAAAC
>NW_010389202.1:0-3960 GCF_000710305.1 Buceros rhinoceros silvestris
TGACCCCAAGCAGGGCAGGGAGGGTCACCAGCTCTTGCCCTGGTTGACCCTCATACTTTCGACCTCGGCCCATTACTCCAGCCTGTCCAGACCCCTCTGGGAAGCCTCCCAACCCTTCAGCAGATCCACACTCCTGCCGAACTGGGTGTCATCTGCAAATGACTGAGGGTGCCCTCTATCCCCTCCTCCAGATCATTGATAAAGATGTTAAAGAGAACAGGCTCCAAACTGTGCTTTAGAAGCCAAATGACAAAGGAAAAGCTCACATTCCATTTGTCCTACTGCAGTATCATCAGCTCCTGAGGTCCTGCATCTCCTGGATTAGAGATCAGGCTCAGCTACATGATCAGCTTGGCCCCGCCCCAGGACAGCTCCTGGTACTCACCCCTTTGCTGACAGGAGAGCCCTCATACGTCTCGTACGGTCCCTGCTCCTTGGCCAGTTCACAGCTGGCTTCCAGGGCACCATAGTAAATAGTCTCGAAGATCTGCTGGTTCAAGCGCTGGGCCTCGGGACTCTCGAAGGGGTACCTCATCAGGATGAAAGCATCCGCCAGGCCCTGCACGCCGATGCCGATGGGACGATGGCGCTTGTTGGAGCGTTCAGCCTGCACGGTGTTCAGAGAGAACTGCCTTCAGCAGAACTCCACAGAATAAAGAAGGATGGAACGGACCTCAGAGGACCCAGACCGCAGACTCCGTTCTGCTGCAACACTCCACCTCCCAGTTTGGCCCAGTTCCCCACTGTTTGGTGGGGCAGGAACTTGAGGACCCAGATTGAATTTGTTAGAAGCCATCACTGATTTTCACTGCTCAAGCTGACAAAGAGCCCCGTGACTTAGGAGTGAACACTGAGCATTTGCTCAAAAACAGCCTGTGAAGACCATCAAACCTGCACAATCAGATTGTACATGCTAGAAAAACCTGATCCTTGCCAGGTTTGTTTTTGCGCTGTATGTATTTGCCTGTTTCCCCCTCCAAGGCCCAGCTCTGCCACTTATCTTTCTGGTTTTGCCATGCAACAAGCCCTGCTCGCACTCCTCCCCACCTGCCCCCAAGTGCAGTCTCTGCACCCTCCCAGAACCGCAGAACACCAGCAAGGTGGAGCTGCTCCTTCTCGGGCTCTTTCCCAGACCTTCTCCCTGTTCCACTCTGTTCCTAGCACTGTTCTGTACTTTGTGGAAATCCTCACGTGAGCAAACCCAGTGCAGACCCACCTCGAGGGGAGGCTTCTTCTGCAGTTGCTTCACCAGGGGCTGAAGCTTAAGAAGCCACCACCAAGGGGTCACATGTGCAAACAGGCAGTTAACAGAAATCCCAATTATTTGCCAGATCAGGGTTACCAAATCCCTCTCGCTGATCCCTTCTGTCCCAGTCCATATGGAACAAGAGGCTCTTTGTCCCCAGAGCCTCACATGCTCCCGGCCCGACGCCAGCTCAGCACAGCACTTGCCTCTGGCACAGGGTAGTAGTTGATGTCAATGATCTTGTTCAGGTTTCGGACAATGACTTTGGTGACCTCAGCCAGCTTCTGGAAATCATAGGTGTGCTCTGGAGTGACGTACATGTTGAGGGCTACAGATGCCAAATTACACACCGCGATCTGAGGAGAAAGTGCAGTGAAAACCGGCATGTCAGCCAACACCCCATGTGAAAACCACTCCACCCTGGTTCTGCAGCAGAGTCCGTGTCCCAGCTGTAGAGAGACAAAGAGCAGAGCCACCTTCCAGGCTGGACAGATCACGCCTCACCTCTCCGTTTCCTGACGAGTTGGAAAAAGGGCCTTAACACCTCAAAAAGGTTAGTAGAAATCAGTATCACCGTAAATATAGTTCTCTGCCCTGCCAGCCCTGCTTCCATAAACCATTTTGTGCATTGCCAGACGCAGCAGCCAACCTCAGCGAGATCCAGCTCAGAGCAGGGCGTTTTCTTGGTCATTTTTTAACACCAGTTTTTCCAACCCCAGGAGATCGGGAAGAAGCCAGCTCAGGTTTCTTGTGCAGTGCACCAAGCAGGATGTGGGTCACATCACTGAGGGCATCGCCAGCAGTGATGAGGAGTCGTTAACCCACTCTGCCCAGCGCTGCTCAGGCCACCCTGGCAATTCTGGGCTCAGGTTTCAGTCCCACTGGACAAAAAAGCTGTGGCCAGGCAGGAGAGGGGCCACTAAGATGATCTGAGGACTGGGAAAGGCTGGAGAGCTGGGTCTGTTTAGCCCGGAGAGAAGGTGGCTCCAGGGAGACCTTCTCACCATGCCCCAGGGTTTCCAGGGTGGCTCCAGAGCAGATGGCGACTCCCTTTGTACAAGGGGTCCTGTGGAAAAGACAAGGGGTGATGGGCACAAGTGACTCCTGGGGAGGTTCCTGATGGACACAGAGAATTTTTCACCCCAAGGACAATCAGCCCCTGGAATAATCACCACCAGGGCAGTAGTGGGTGCCCCAGCACTGGACATGGTTAAGATGTGGCTAGACAGGGGCTGGGACAGCTGGTCTAGAGCGGGCTGTGCCAGGAGAGGTGGGACCAGATGATCCCTGAGGTCCTTCAGACACGGGATTCTGGGATTCCATGGTAAATCATTAGCTGAAGAAATCCTCACAGCAGCCACCACTCAGCCGAAGAGCTCATTCCTCCCTCAGACTCTCAGAGGTTGGCTGTGATGGGTGCCTTGCTTTACACCAAATCCTCCATGGGAGTGGGAAGGGAGGAGAAACCCACCCACAGAGTCAGTGAAGAGCTCCAAGTACTCGAGTCAAACTTCCCCAGAACTTCCTTAGCTACCCGTTCCCTTCCCCAACCAACAGTCAGACAGATTCTGTGATACTCCAAGACAGCTCCAACAGGCACACTCCCTGCTTTCCCAAATGCCTCAAGCTCCTGCTCTCCACCCACCTCATCCTTGCTGGTGTACTCCACGATTTCAGTGCATAGATTGCTGCATTTAATGGTCCCCAGGTTCTGCTGGTTGCTCTTGCGGTTGCAGGAGTCCTTGTAGACCATGTAGGGTGTGCCGGTCTCCGTCTGCGACTCAATGATAGCGTACCAGAGCTGCTGGGCCTTCACCACCCTGCGCATGCGGCCCTGCTTCTCATAGCTGTAACAGGACACAGGCTAGTGATTGCTGAGCTCTCCAAACAGGGCAGCAAAAGACGATGGGTTCTAACTCAACATCGGGCTCTCACATTCACTTCTGAACTGTGCAAAGCTCTGGGCTGTCTGTGTTTGAAGAGAACAGAAACCTTTCACTACAAGTTCAAAATGAAGCAGTCACCCGCTCTGGGCAGGGATCACCTCTCGCGTGAGTTTCCCTCTCACAAGCTAAAACCATCATTCACACACTCTTCTGTCTCCAGCAGGTCGCAGTTTGAAGTGACCAGTAAGGAGACATGTGCCATCTCTCCATCTCTGTCCTTTTACCCATCTAACAGCAGAACTCAGGGATCACTTAGGAGCCGCCACTACCAGCCTGTGCTCTGGCTCCCAACAAGGGCCATTCTGTGAACAGACGGTACTTACAGGTCACTTCCCTTCTCTTACCTCTCATAGAGTTTCTCAAATTCCTCTCCCCAGACCTCGTTTAGGCCAGGACACTCATTTGGGCACATTAAGGACCAGTCCTGTAAGAAATAAACAGATTGGGAGAAAATCTTTAGGCACCCTGTTCATTAAAGGCCTCCGACATCATCAGCAGATCCAGTGAACAGGAACATGCAAACTACAGCTCCCACCGTGGGAAACTGGGAACCAGCTCTGCCAGCAGCCCTGACAAAGGAGTTTATCACAGAACCATCAAATCTCAGAGTTGTTGAGGTTGGAAGAGACCTTTAAGAGCTCCTCCAGACCCCCATTCCCCCAGCACTGCCAGGGCCCCACTAACCCCTGGCCCTCAGCACCACCTCCACACCGCTGGCAAACCCCTCCAGCCATGGGCACTCCACCCCTGCCCTGGGTCGCCTGGCAC
>NW_010389202.1:4207-9938 GCF_000710305.1 Buceros rhinoceros silvestris
AGCCTGGCACACGCCTGCACAACCCCAACGGGCAACAAATGCCTCCTCAGGGGCAACCTCAACCTCCCCTGCAACAACTGCAGGACGGTTCCTCTCATCCTGGTGCTTGTTCCTGGGGAGAAGAGACTGAACCCCTCCTTCCTCCAACCTCCTGTCAGGGAGTTGTGGAGAGCCAGAAGGTTTCCCCTGCCCTCATCAGACTTATTTCAAAAGTTATCTGAATATTTATGAGCAAATGACACTTTCACACCTCCAATGACTGCTCCTCTGGCTATAATCCATTTTAAAGCAAATACAACCATTCATGTGAATTTACTGAGAAGATTTTGGTGCTGTAAGGAAACCCCAGAGTAAAAATTTAGCATAATAGTCCAAGTGAGTACACCAGGGGGTGTGGGATTACGCACTGAAGCAAAGAATCCCATTGGGATTCTCCTACTCCCTGCTCCACCCTCACGACCTCAATTTCAAACAAGGCACAGCAGCTCTTTCAGGAATTCCTGTGCTGCCTGAAGCTCCACAGCCCCTCATAAGTGCCATCCCAGGGCTTCTCACTTGCTTCTCCATTCACAGACCCAGTTTGCACCAGTCAAGCTTCTCACCTGGTTGGTTTCAACTCTCTTCATGAAGAGATCAGGAATCCAGAGGGCTAAGAAGAGATCTCTGGCTCGCTGCTCCTCCTTCCCAGTGTTCTTCTTTAGGTCAAGAAACTCAAAGATGTCCAGATGCCACGGCTCCAGGTAAATGGCGAAGGCCCCGGGTCTCTGAGGCAGAAAACAGTCAGGATAGGAACAAATCAACCTTTGAAAACAAAACCTGCTGCACTGAGTGCACACAACACCCTGACCTCTCTGGAGCCTCGTTACTGCACTGCCCACCCACATTCTGGCATCACTGTTGCTCTCCCGTAGTGGAAGTGGGTCCTGTTACCTGTCCTGTGTTCTCAATTAATAATTATTTAGCACCAAAGATAATTTCCTCTGTGTAAGGGGGAGCTGGGCCAGTCTAGATTTACTGTCCGTGCCTCCAGCAACCTTCGTGCTGTGTGAAGACGAAGGACTGAGAACCTTCTCCAGCCTTACACCAGATGCACCCACGTGATCAAACGCACGGCGCAGGGAACACCCGCACATTCCCAACAGGGTAATGTCACCTACAACCCCGTCACCAGCTCACTGGCATTACTGGGCCAACTCTGCACAGAAGTGGAGCCAAGGCTCCCTCTGGATCAGAACTCAATGGAAAGCCGGTACCTTGTTTCCACCTTGATCCACGTAGCGGGCCGTGTTGTTGTAGACCCTCAGCATCGGAACGAGCCCGTTGGAATTCCCGTTTGTCTGTGGAGGCACAGGAAAGCCATCAGTACTGAGCAACAACTGCCTGAAGAGACTGGCCTACACTGCATGCCTTCTACTCTATTTTATTTTATTTGGTAGCTGCTTTCCCCCACCTTTTATTTTATTTTATTTGGTAGTTCCTTCTCCCCGCCTTTTATTTTTTGGTGGGCTCTTCCCCCTGCCTTTTATCTTATTTGGTAGTTCCTTCTCCCCCTCCTCTTCTATTCTATTTTATTTGATAGTTCCTTCCCACCCCCCTTTTATATTATTTGGAAATCTTGCTTTTTTTTTTTTAAATAGACAAAAATGTCCAGATCAGCTACTGGTCCCAGAGTTAGATGCACCTCCCACCCTCTTTACTCCACATCACGTCATCTAAAGGCTCGCAGAGGTGACATCTGCTGCCACAACTAAACCACACTCAGGTCCACAGATGGTCTGGAGCAGCTGGACGTGCAGAGAGGGCTGATGCCCGAGTCCCTGAGCAGCAGTTAATACATCAGCAAGTGGGAATTGTCTGATCTAACAGTGGAATAAGACCCTCTTCTGGGAGGACTCCTACCAGGACCACCACGGAAGAGCAACCCTTTTGCCTTCTAGAGTACTGCGCAGGGAGGGGCTGCTGCGCTGGGCTGACCCAGGAGCTGCAGCGCGTGATGGCAACCGAGAGGCAGCCTTTTCCCGCTGCTGGCAGCTCCGTTCGCGCACTCACCCCAGCAATGTAACTGCCCGTGGCGCGGATGCAGCTCACGGCCAGGCCAATACCCCCAGCCGACTTAGAGATGAGTGCGCACTGCTTCAGGGTGTCGTAAATGCCCTCAATGCTGTCATCCTTCATGCACAGCAGGAAGCAGCTGGGGAGAAGAAAGCACTTTAGCTACCGAGGTGAACACAAAGGAGGACTGCAGACAGACCAAGGGAAAACGCCAGATTTTTAATCTGCAAAGCAAATAAACGTCACAAAACCAGCAGCTATAAAGGGTGATAAAGGAGTTCTGGAGAACATCACGGCCACGTCAATATTTCCATTCCCTCCAGAAGTGCACAGAAACCTGGGTATTTTTCCCCAAAGCCAATGCTAGAGATCAGCTTAACTTTGACATCAGCTTCTCACAACCTCCTAAAACAGCTCCCAAGACTCAGTTGCTGTTTTGAGAAGCTGCCACAGCATCTCTCTGGAACAGCCCCCAGCTCCAGAACTTCACCTTCACCCAGTTAAGCGTTGAGCAAACTCTGCAGCTGACGCTACCTGGAGAGCTGGGGCCGGTTGGTGCCAGCGTTGAACAGCGTGGGGGAGGCGTGGGTGAACCACTTTTCTGACAGCAGGTTGTAGGTCTCGATGGCAGCATCAATGTCATTTTTGTGGATCCCCACCGCCACTCTCATCAGCATGTGCTGAGGGCGCTCAGCAACTAGCCACAAAAAGCAGAGGAGAAAAGAAAATGTCAGGGAGACAGTTATGATTAGCACAGAGAGGCGCAGAGGTCACAGCAATGAGCTACAAACATGCAAGAGGGTACTTGAGAGCCATGGTTTTCATAGAATCCCAGAACAATCCCAGTTGGAAGGAACGTCGGGAGGTGTCTGGTCCAACCTCCTGCTCACAAAAGAGTCGCTAAGAGAATCGGACCAGTTTGCTCAGGACTTTACCCAGTCAGGTTTGGGACAGCAACTACATAACCCCTCTCAACAACCCACTCTAGTGCTCAGCTGTGCTCATGGGGAGGACAAACCAACCAACCCCACCTGTATGAAGGGTGAAAACCCAACCAAACACCCACTCAGTTGCTCTCTGGGTTTATTACTCCACAGTTAAACAGTTGCTCAGGTCACACTGCCAGTATGTGGCACATCCAGGTAAACCTGCCACCACCTTGCTCTTAACTGACCAACTGCTCCTCCTGCAAGGGCACCACAGCCAACAGAAAAATCCTCTTCAGCTGAAGAAGAGGAGCTGGACTTGCCCAGAGATCACCCACTCCAAACATTCTGCTATTCTTTTACAGCAGCACATGGTGCTTCCACTGGGATGCTTTAGGGACAGCTAAGAGGTGGCCCCCCGTCTCCTCAACCCCTGCCCTGAACCATGGACTTGACTTTGAACACCACCTGAAGCGGACATGGACGGGTCCTACCTTTGGAGTTGATCTTCAGCAAGTAGGAGCGTTCCAGAGTCTTTGAAGAAAGAGAGAGCGAGCGAGCGGGTTTAGTAGACACACACATTTCTGCTTTTGAAAAATCCCACCAGCTCCAACTGGAGCACCTTGTCCCAGCTTCAACGGAAGCTCCAGCACACCCGAGCTCCTCTCATTAACCACGGAGGGTACTGGGGCAGTAATGACTGAAACAGCCAGGAGGGGATGTTGGGAACTGAGCATCTGTACGTGTATAAAAACATAGCCTTGCTTAGAGGTCCCCCCCTTTCTCTCCATTCTTCACCCACACGAGTTGTTTCTGCGCTGTAAATGCCTCCCCCCAAACCAGAAGGCATCATGTCAAGCATGGTGATGGAATTGCCATGCAAAGACCCCCCAGTTCTTAAAGAAATTCCCCAGAGCTATCTGAAACGCTACAGAATAGTGGAAGACTCTTCAGAGTCACGCCCTGAATCAGCATGTTCCAAGGGGAGCAGGAGGAGCAGATGGTGGGGACGCAGCAGAGTGGACTGGGGGGGGGAGATGTTCCAGCAGCACAGAGCAATCGTGGGATAACACACTGGGAGTTGTTGGTACCCAAAGCTGGAGGGTGTGCGAAAAAATAAATCCCCTTTTTGGTTTATTAAGAACCAGATGATTTCCTGGAGGAATGGCACAAGCTGGGAAGCTTCCAACAGTGCTCAGTGCCAGCGGCTGCAGGACGGGGAGAGCCCAGGAGTGCAGAATCAGAGTGGTCAAGGGCACACAAGGAAGCCAGGAAGAACAGACATGGTTCACCCTGTCAGGCAACTGCTGCGGGTAGGTACTGGGCAGTTTTTACACACCCACTGGTGTCCCACCAACTCCAGTGCCCTCCTGGCCCCAGTCGAGATGACTCTGCCAGTATCCCTGTCCTTCCCCAAAGGCTCAGCTCAGGACAACATCAAACATTGTCAGGAGTGACGTGCTTTTACCTTAAAACCGAAGTAGTTGTAGGAGAAGTCTCGGTCATAGATAATGGCAGAATTCAGGCGCTGGGGGAAAAAAAATAGAGAAAAATGGACATTTACGGTCAGCTCTTTAGTGCCTCGCAGTGAGGTCTAACAACACCGTCATTGCCGGGCACTTCTGCCCTCCAAGGCCTGGTGAACCACGCATCGGAAGAGTGAGTAGGAAAGAGCCTGGAACAATGAGCTGACGGTTTTAACCATTTGTTTCCAAGCAAGAGTGCACCATCTCCAGCTCCATTCTACTCACACCTAACGATACACTAAGAAACACAAGATAGAACCAAAATACCAACACGGCTTCCCTGTAGAACACAGACCTGGAACAACCTGAAAGCAGAACCCACACCCCACCTCTCCCTTCTGCGTGCACACATCGCACTGCGACACCCAAAGGTGCTTTTCAGCCAATTAATTAGCACTGCCGATCGTGACCACGAGGAAATCCAAGACAAGAGATTCTACTCCAGGAACATCCTTGCATGAAGGAAGTTCCTACATCCTCTCTTTTACCCTCTCCAGACGGAGCAGTTGGCACCTGCACTGGCTTCTGCGGTGGCTTTTGGTCCCAAACGAGGCATGGCTCGCTTGAAAATACAATCATAAATTCTCTGGACTAGTTCACTGGGTGTTTAAAACATAGAAGTGAAGCAAAAAAAAAAAGTTACGTACATCTTTGTTGGCCAGAACGATATCTAGAGTTTCTTTGGATATCATCGGTGAGTGCTTCCCGTTGTTAGGATTCATGTAGTTGTAGAGATCGTCCATCACATCTGTGACAGAAAGGTGTGGGAAACCAGTGCTTTCCCCGTTTAGACCCCCAGGAAGTCCCGCTCCCTCCCTCTCGACCACCAGCTGCGTGCGCCCCAGCCTCACCACTGAACATCTTCTTGGTTTCCTTGTGCAGGTTGGAGACGGCAATCCTGGCCGCCAGGATAGCATAGTCGGGGTGCTTGGTGGTCAGCGTCGCGGCCGTCTCGGCAGCCAGCGTATCCAGCTCCACCGTCGTGACACCGCTGTACAGCCCCTGAATCACCTTCATGGTGATCTGGGCCTGGAACGGAAAATTCTGAAGGTTAATGCCTGGGGTGGGGGGGAAAAAAAAAACCCTTATGCTTCAGCCATGGGAGAGGTAAGACGCTTCACTGGAAGAGTTACTGCTTTGTTTGAACAGGAAAGCAAATCAAATACCAAACCCTCCTGGTGAAGCACTGGCTCCTCTCAAATTTTGATATAATCCTGGGGCAGAAGG
>NW_010389202.1:10036-12574 GCF_000710305.1 Buceros rhinoceros silvestris
AAAGCAGAGACTGTCAGTGCAGAATCAGTGACAGCTTCTTCTCTGCAGACACCATCCCAAAGGCTGGAATAGAGCAGCAGCAAAGGGAGAAAAGTCCGGATAAACCAGGACTTACTCAGAAGTTTTGAGCCTCCAAAGGAAGCTTGGATGTTCGCTAAAGTAATTTCTCCCTAAAATCATTTCAGGGCAAGAGCAAAACAACCCGACTCTGGGAGGGACACAATGGCTTGACCTCATCTTCATCTACCAGTTGGGACCAGGAACGGTGTTTGCATTCACCATCTCCAAAGCATTCTCTGCCTTTCCCTCAAGCATCAACTGCTACCAGAAAGAGCTTTTTCTGCCCTGGAGACAAGCTCTGACCTCAGGGCGTAACTGCCAAAGGCACCAACAGTCTCCCAAAGCCTGTCCTTCCCAAACCCCTCTCGCTGAAAGGGGCGCGTTAGGCTGGGGATTGTTGGTAACACAGCTGGGACAAGATCCAGGTCCAAAAGGAGAAAGTCCCAGAGAGGTAGATGTCCCAAATGGCTGTGGAGTAAATACCAACGTGTTGCACACAAGATTAGCTTCGTTACTGGGAGTGATAAGAGTTGTCAGCTCCCTGTGTCGTGGAGATCAACTCTATATGTTATGTCTTTCAAAACATTTCACTAATGCTCCTTCTGCTCCTCCTCTCTCTCTCTCTCTCTCTGGCTGAAAAGCACAACTGTTTGGTACAGAATGAACTTCAAACATTTCACAGATGCCATTTAAGACCTGAAAATGGAGCATTTGATCTTCGAGATGGGAAGAGCCTGAGCTGGCAGTTCCACATGAACAAACTGGGCCTGCACATCAGCATAAAACCCTCACAGACCTCAAGGGACCCACGAGGAAACCAACCCTGCACAGCTTCTAGAAGGAGCTTACACGAGTGGGATCACCACGCGTTCCAAATTCTACCCAGCTCAACAGAGCAGGAGGGATGTTACAATATATGTGACTTGGAGCAACAATGGCTCTTTTTTAAGCTTGAGCCACTCAGTTGGTTCACAGCATTTGAGGTGGAAGCAGTTTACAGTAGATAAACTGATCTTTCCCCCACCACAGTCTCAGGCTCTTCATCTGCGAAGCAAAAAACCTCAGAACACAAACACTCAGAGGAACACGATGAGGATGTTTGCCAAGAGCTCCTGCCCCGTGCTGGGCTTTCACCACGGGGAACAAGTGGATTATGCCTGCTCAGCGCCGTCGCCTTCAGCAGAGCTCGCAGGGGGCAGAGAACAGAACAGCAGGAGAAAGGAGACTCACGGGGTCGACGAAGTCAGCGTTGAGGCCGTAGCAGAGCTTCTGGATGCGTGATGTGATCTTGTCGAACATGACGCGCTCCTGGCGTCCATCTGTCGGGGAAGAGGTTACTGTGCCAGCAGCTCCCATGACAAGAACAAACCAGTCCAGCGCAGTGTCCTCCCACCCAGCACCTCACCCAAGCAGCCAGCCCTCTTTTGGGGGAATATGGGGTGGGACTCCCAAGGACACCCTGTTCAGGTCCTCTGCTCAGGCCCAAGGAGAAGAGAGGCCATCCCTCCCACCCAGCATGTTTCTGCTGCAGGTGGTTCCTCCCTCAGCAGTACAAGACTCAACAGAATGACAGAGAAAACCAGGGGGCTCACACCACTTCAAGAGGGGCATAAGAATGTGCCTCAGAGCCAAGGAACTCATCCTGCTATGCCTAGAGCTGGGCATAAACCCAGTTCTCAGAGATGGGGAACCCAGCCGAGAGCCACCCCAACCCCCACAAAGGCTGGGTACCACAGAGAAAACCAGGGGGCTCACACCACTTCAAGAGGGGCATAAGAATGTGCCTCAGAGCCAAGGAACTCATCCTGCTATGCCTAGAGCTGGGCATAAACCCAGTTCTCAGAGATGGGGAACCCAGCCGAGAGCCTCCCCAACCCCCACAAAGGCTGGGTACCCTCTGGCTGAGCCCTCTCCTTTGGTCCGAATTGTGGACATCAAGCCCAAAGCTCACTGCCATGGTGCAGGGGGGCTCCCAAAGCAAGCAGAGGCTGCTCGCCCCTCCCTTTTGGTGTCACGGAGGAAGCTCTCTCGCTCCAGGGTCCCCTCCAGCACAGATGGGGTGCTTCCTCCCCAACCCCCACAAAGGCTGGGTACCCTCTGGCTGAGCCCTCTCCTTTGGTCCGAATTGTGGACATCAAGCCCAAAGCTCACTGCCATGGTGCAGGGGGGCTCCCAAAGCAAGCAGAGGCTGCTCGCCCCTCCCTTTTGGTGTCACGGAGGAAGCTCTCTCGCTCCAGGGTCCCCTCCAGCACAGATGGGGTGCTTATCCCCTCGGTACCCTGCAAGCCTACCCCACAGCAGAGCAGATCCCACCCTTCCATGAGGGATCCCCCGAAACAGAGAGGGATTCCCTGTTTGCTCATTTAAGTGCCAGGAGAGGGACACCCCCAAAGCAGAGGGGTCCCGGCCCCTCACACCGGGAGCCCCACCCCAGGCAGAGCAGAGGGCCTGACCCACCCCCAACCCCCGCTCGGTGCC
>NW_010389203.1:0-352 GCF_000710305.1 Buceros rhinoceros silvestris
CGGGGACGGGCCGGGGAGCCCGGCCGCGGGGGAAAGCGGAGTTCAGGGCCGGGCCCTGGAGCTTTCCCAGCGAGGAGGCGCTGCTTCGCTCGGGCAGCTCCGAGAGGGAGCTGCGGCCGCGGCTGGGGCCGGGGGTCAGGATTCGCGTTACACCGGGCTGGTGATGAACGAACTCCTCAAACCCGTACCGCAGCCTCCCGACCCTACAGGTCCCCTGTCCACCGTGTCACTTGGCTATATTAAAACAAAAACAAAAACAACAACAACCGTGGAACGTTCCTGTAATCATCACTGTTGTTTATTCTTTTCGCCACCTTAGTTCAAAACTAACAAATATTTGTAATTCGTTACC
>NW_010389203.1:560-1875 GCF_000710305.1 Buceros rhinoceros silvestris
CAACAGTCTTTGAAGAAATACAAGCATTGTAAGAACATCATCGGCAATAATATAAAACCGGATTTAGGTTTACACACGTCTTCCATTTCAACCCCATTCTAGCTTTCTCCATGAACAGGCAGTCCGTGAGATGATACCGGTAATGGTCACAACTCAGGATTTCCAGAAAAGCACAGATTTAGGTGGGAATTCATAATTCAAAACAGCAAAATCCATACTCAAATCAAAGCCTTTTATCTAAGGTTCAAACCAAATTCTTCAATTACTGATTAGTTTTACTGTATTTACTACACGTGAGCATTTTAAGATTAAGTAATAAGTACAGAAATAGTGCAAAATCTTGGTTTTTAGCAATGCCGTAACTTGTAGCCAAACAACAATTTGGAAGCCTTCTGCTGACTTGGCTACAACTCGTATGGTGCGTAAAACGCCACACAAATAAATAAATAGTGTTGTCTCATGGAGGGGGTTCAAGAGGTCAGACAATAATATCACTGCCTGCAAAAACTGTGGCTCCTGTCCCTGGGTGGGGAGATGCTCTGCTGACCTGCAGTGGACTCGACTGCACGTATTCAGGGAGAACTCTCCTCTCTTCCCTGTTTATCAGATCAAAAATCACCCGAGGACCCTCTCTCATCAGCGTTTACCGTCATGTAAAACTACACTGGGAACACCCAGAAGGCAGCAAAACAGAACGGCTTTACGGAACAAGGAAGCCCTGGTGACAACCGTCTCTGGCAGATCCTTCGGTGCCTGTAAGAGATGAAACGTGGAGCTGGCGTTTGAGGAGGAGGGGTTGTGGGGATGGATAGCATGCTGGCAGCACCAGAGCTCGCGGGACACAGGGCTGGCACATTGGTGTCCTCGGCCATTCCCTCAAAATCCGATTTTACACGTCTCATCAGACCCGACCATCTGACCCGCCCCGGGCCTGTTCCGACCACACAGGACCACCAAGCCGCTGCAGTAACTAGGGATCTACAGCAGTACCTGCTCTTATCTGCCTTCTCCAGTTCCCACTTCAATAACAGACTCTCAAGAGAGAGCTTGGGGTGCTGCTTCCTTCTTGTCTGTTTAGAAAGAACCCTCATCCATCAATTCTCTTCTAGGTCACACTTCACCCATGAATTTAACATCCCATATTCTGCACTGTAGACGTTTTTCCTCAAAGTCAGGTAAGTTTGGAGAACCCCCTCTAGGTATGGACAAGGTGCAGTTAAAGTGAGCAACCCCCTGTTCCAGTAAAGACACAGCCCTGAAGCACCTCGTACATGGTTAGTGCAGGGAGGATGACCTCACTGGCACTGAACGACGC
>NW_010389203.1:2035-2410 GCF_000710305.1 Buceros rhinoceros silvestris
ACCCGCCTCTGACTACAGACCTGATAGAGGTACATTCTTTTTGTGCCTGTGCAGAGGTGAGATTGGAAGACACTTTGTTTGGGGAGAAAAGCCAATGTGATTTTATTTAGCTCCACTGGTTTTGCTGTGCCCTAAACAACTAGTGAGATCACTCGGAGGCTGGAGCGCAGCTTGGGGTTTGGCTTTCCACCGACCATCAGGGTGTCACTGGGAGGGGAAGAGGCAGAGGAACAGGCTTCAGCATCCAAGGAAGCGCTTGGTCACACCGTCCTCTTCTGGACACCTTCCTACTCCTTATGTGACATGGACACTTCACACACCCCCCCCCATAGGTTCCCTCCAGTCGGTCAAAGGCTGGTATTGATCTACTCTTTC
>NW_010389203.1:2518-10545 GCF_000710305.1 Buceros rhinoceros silvestris
TTCCCTGAAACATAATGAAAGATCCACAGCCCCCTCCGGAGTCTGGAACTGCAAATCTCAAATATTGACATGGCAAGAAACAGAGAATGGAAAAGAAAATCATGTACCTTTCAAAGGTATTTAATAGTTTCCTTTGTTAATAGTGATGTGCCGTATACATCCAGCCATGTCCAGGTGCAGCGTGTGCTCGCTGTGCGTCACTAAGGCACTCGGTAGGGAAGGCATTCGGGTAAACCCAACGGGAACGGTTCCACTATGCAGCGCGGGTAACAAATTTCTGTAGCATCTCTGCCACAGGGTTGAGCTTGTTGCTTATGTGGCAGCAACTCACCGCGAATTCAGCAAGTTTGTCATCACCAAACCCCTTTCAAAGGCACTGATTGTCTTTTCTCACCCCTACCTGGAAACAGTCACATTTTGTTCCGCTGACTTTGAAATTGAACATTTGAATTTTAGTGACAGAGGACCCAACTCTATCAACACATTCCCTCAAAACAACCACCGCCTTCCACAGGCCTGCAGGCCCTTGCCTTTGGAAGCCTGTGTTGTGCATGCTCCCTGCTACACTACACGGCTTAAGCCTTCAGGACTCAAGGCTTGGAGTATTGTGCGTTACTTTTAAGTCCTGCCTGACAGCACTTTTTTCATCCAGAAAGTATTTTGAATGTAAATCAAAATGCTTTGAAACAGCAGAAATAAATTAAACAAATGTAATTTGTTTATAAAAATATTTTCTTATAAATCTTTAAAGCTTATAAAAGCCAGAAAATACATTTAAAAGAATCTCT
This sequence comes from Buceros rhinoceros silvestris, assembly GCF_000710305.1. NCBI lineage: Eukaryota > Metazoa > Chordata > Aves > Bucerotiformes > Bucerotidae > Buceros > Buceros rhinoceros. The sequence goes on from NW_010389203.1 coordinate 3,307, forward strand.
GAAACGTTTCATCCTTTGAGGTGCGGTTACAGTTCAGAAAGCGAGAAGCAGCAAAGACATTTTACGTTTCTCTTCCCACAAGGAATTCCACGCTTAACCTCCAAGTCAAACTGCCTTTGACATCCTTCCCCGGGTCAACTCCCCGTGTCGGATCGTTTCTGTTGGAAAACAAAGAGCTGGAACTGAGCTGACAATGCTACTGGTTGGACGGACATGGCACAAGGAGCTTTCTCACAGTGACCGCATGGAAATGGAGCCGTTGGCTAGTCCAGCAGCCATGCCTCTGCAGCCAGAGCTCGGGGCTACGCACCTAGCACAGAGGTGCCGTTTCTGAGCAATTACTTTCTGAACTTACACTGGGAGGGCGCGTGGTATCACATATAAACATACCAGTGCCTCAGCCACCCCTTTTTTTCAGTGATGTGGCATTTAAAAATACCTATATTCCTGTTTATTGATTAGGGAATATGTCTCTGTAATAAAACTCAAATGACCTTGCTAGTCCATCCAGTACTGGAGCTGCATCAATTGGTCCTCTTGCACTTCCAGGAAGACTGCCCTTCATCCTGCAGCTTTTTAAATTTTGGCCCAAGGAGGAACCACCAGCCGAATCCCAGAATGACACAGATGATGGATTCCACGTAGTAACCGTCCAGGGTAGTCACACAGGAACCACCGGCTTTTGTGCAGAGCTGAAACAGAGGAGCAGGAGCTGATGCAGTAAGTATTCTCTGCTTTCAGTCTTACCACCAGGATGAAAAGTAACAAAACAGTTATAAAACATTTGGGAAACGGAGCGTATTGGCCCAAGGGGCTTGTGCTGGCAGACAGAAACTGCCCAGCTGTCTCCTGCCAGCCTGGAGCTCCCGTCACTGCTGTTAACCCCATGAAGACAGAGGGGGTTTTTCTAGCCATCCAAACTGCTTCTTTAGGAATTATACCCTGGTGTTACACCCACACTGCATCTGCAAATGGGCAGCACAAAATGCTGTTTTTTCTGGGAATAAGGTGCCCCAGAAGGGTTTGTAATTGCAGAACTGGAAGACAAAACGTGCAGCATCTGAAGGGTAAGCACAGAGCGCACGAGCGTCTCTGCTATTGTTCAGCTTTCCAGACTGCTGTAATCCCAAGATAAATCAACCCTCTGAGCTGAGGCTCCACCAGCATTTTAATTATTCTGAGACATGTCAACATCAGGTTAGGAATAAGCAGGGAGTGGGGGTGGGTGTGAAAGATGATCAGAGGAGCAAGGTGAAGGAGGAAGGACTCCAGCTCAGCAGAGGCCCAGGGAACCTAATCAGCAGCAAGCTGGTGCGAGACAGGCTGGAAAAGCACACGCTGCAGAAGCAGCTTCCCCCCTGCAACTAGTGAGAACTGCAACTACGGTTCACACAAGTCGTATTTGACAGTCAGAACATGCTTTATTCAGAGAACTCCACATCCCAGCAAGTCCTGGCATTCAAGAGTGAAATGAATCTCAGTCATGAGTATGGAGAAAAAACCCCAAACCCAACCCCCAAAACCTGCCCACCCTTCCAAATGGTCACGGTAAAACTGCTCCTTTGCTGCTGAGGAGGCGAATCTGAAACCTTGCTTTCCAGGCAGTTTCGCGTCCTCTCCTTCAAGCTGTGTACAGTAGCACAGCACGTCCTTTGTTCTGCTCCCCGGGGCTCCCCGGAGCTGGGAAGGCAGCCAGTCACACTGCCGTGTCACAGGGAAAGGGAAGATCAAAGACCGAGCAGAGACACATCACGGGAGGAGGTATCAAGGTACCCAGAGAGGAAGCCTCCAGAACGACGGAAGGAACAAAAACCTACCACAAAACGTAAGGGACTTGGGGGACAGATGAACAGAGCATCTGATTACACAATTTGAACTTAGTGAGGTGTGCTCTCAGAAGCATAACTACAGCCTCCTGACGCCACAGGGAACGTGGCACCCATCTAGAGCTCCTACCAGCAGCTTTTCAGCCCAGCCCAGAGAGAAACAGACAACTGCAGCACTTCGGTAAGATGTTAGTTACTGAGTGCACAGACGAAAACAGGCTTTAATTTTATCAGTCAGAAAACTAGCTCAATCAGTGGGAATTTTAAAGCATAAGCTATGCACTACGGAGGATTTCAACAGCAAAAAAAAAATACTACGAGAAGCAATTTCATTGAGACATAATTGGACAGAGACCTTCAGAGCCTCCAGCACTTACTTCTGCAGCAACTGTAGTTCCACAGGTCTGATCCTCAGCCCCTGCACACTCCTTCACCGTGAGTGGGTCCACAAGCCAGAGCGCAACGGTGGAAGGCCAGTTCCCTCCCAGATTTGATACTGTATTTAGGAGTGTCATGTAGGTCCCTCCAATCAGCGGATCGCTGACCTTGGCGTTGAAGGCCATTATTGCAACGTACATGCTATACAGCGTGATCTACAGAAGAGGGAAGAAAACCCACGGGACAGTAAGGTCTCCCCAGTTACAGACAGCGACAGCTGAAACCCTAAAAGAAAACCTCTTCTAAGAGATCACTTGAAGTTAGCAACGTTGACTGACAAATAACCCCAACAGCTTAAAACTGCGCAAGAGAGCAACGACTTCTGCAGCCTGTCTCTCTGCTAATGCTGAGGAGTGGCCTTGCCACTTGTCCCAGGTCATGTTGAAACGGACCCAGCCTCACATGACTCAGGTTATCAAACTCAAGTATAACAAAGCCAGCTAAAATAGCACATAAAAATAACTCTTTTGCATTTAAAATCAACTCTCGAGGCATTGCATATGTCTTAGTTCTGATCCAAAGCCCAGTTCATATCAGGCATTTGTTTTCCAGACCTATGGATCCATTATGACGTTACTCTAAAACAAATAAAGAATTTTTTCTAGGACCAGTATCATGAAACTCCATGGATCTGCATAATAAGCATGACCAGCATCACGCCTGTGAAACTCGGTCAGAATGGTGGAATTTCTCCATCCCCACTGTGCTTTTGAGCTTCCGGGTTTGGAGGGGAAAAAAAAAATCTGGAAAACAAAAGCAGGTCTGTTCAGCTAAAAGTAACTCCACAGAAGACGTCCAGTGGAGCACAGGGAAGAGGGAGAAATACTATTGGCTGGAGTCTCAGAGGCAAATACAGCCACGCAGCATACGGAGGAGTTCCAGCATGACTAAGGACAAAAGCAGGTATCGGCACTTGCTGTTCCTTCGCTGGTTGATAGGAAATGCCCTCCTGTCCCCCCACCCTTCCCAGCTACGGTGGGTGTGTGTTACCTGATGTAAGGCATAACTCAACAATACTACAATATAGTAGTAGATAGGAAATCCTCCTTCTTGTTTGACCTGAGGAGTCCACCACACCAAAAGAGCGAACTCCAGGCCAAGGAGTAATCTGGAGGAATAAGAAAGATCACTTGTAACTCAAGTATTTCTTCCCACGTGTTTCCTTGATACAAAGCAACGGTCAAACATTTATACCTACAGAACACATTAAAATCGGTTACATCGAAACACTAACAACTCTCAGACAGAATTAGATATTAAATATTTGACAAGCACTGAAGTTGTAAACATTCTCTGCCTAAACAATTCTGTCTTCACATAAACGTAATTCACTGCTGGATGTACCCAAGCTTCACCCCCCGCCCTTGCACACAGAAATTTTTGTAGAAAGCAATGCACAAGAGAGATGACCAAATTCAGCCGGAGCAACAGATGTAGCTGCAGAAGACGACATTAAAGTCCTGTTACAGACACGTTACATGATTTAATGAGCAACAGCACGAGGTAGTTTGCTGGAATCACTGGGTTTAGAATTCCATAGCAAACTCCTATATGAAACACTCCACACAGAAATGAAATGTCTCCCTGTCTGTAGGAGCCTCACTCAGCTTCTTCCCCTCTCTGTTCAAGCCCACATCCAGCAGATGCACCAACTGACCTGCCACTCTTACGGGGGGAAGCAGAGGGAATTTTGCTGATACCGTCCCAGCTCTAGTCAGAGCGATTCATGAGTAAGGAGCTATCGGCACTGAGTAACAGCAGGAGAGCTCTGCTCTAATGCTGCTGTACGTGCACCTAAACCCACCGCACGTTCCACCTTCTTTTGTGACTCACCTTCAAGGGGCAAGACACAGAGCTATCAGAACTCTGACATATGTTCCTGCGTCTGGAAGCCAGAGTCACACAAGGAATCCTGCAATCGATCTGAACTCCCAAATTTCTCCATAACGCAACAGGTGAGTTCTCACCTGAAAGGCATGGCTTTGTAGAAGGTGTTCAGCGGCTGGGGGCCTGCTGTGTACTTGCTGATGATGAGAGGCAGTATGATCTGTAAAGGAACCATTGGAACTGCCAGCAGAGCCAAGTGCTCTTTCGGGACTCCCTCTTCCACCAGCTTGAGTCCTGTTACAGCATCTGCTGCTGAAAATCCAACCTGAAATACAAGTTAGACAAAATAAACTGAGGAAAACAGTGACAGCTTGGCTAGAAATTCTGTTTACTCAGTATTAAGTAAATAGAGGAATGTGACAGAGCGCACGTCACTTCTGTCTCTGATTAGATCCCCAAGTTCCAAGACACTACGCTCACCCACTCTCACTGTCATCAGTGCCAGACCATACAGGAACATTAAACGTAGCAGTGACATTCACACCTGTGTCTGAACAGCTGTTGGTATCCATGATGGCCAGCAAGAAGCCATGGAAATCTAGTTTGTACAGAGCTGCAGACTCTGGGAATAGTACTTAGGTTCAAAGAAACATTTTCTGTCCTTTTAACTGCAGGCTACACCAACAGCCTAACTGTTAAAAATGTTTAACTGCACTCTAATCCTACATGCAAGCAGAGTTCTCTTTAACGCTTGTGTAAACGCTTACAAAAGCTCAGACAAACATTTTCTCTTGTACAGCACTGCTGAACACAATGATATAAGCGATTCTGTTCCAAATTGCCTGTGAAAATTCAGAACTCTGATGACAACCACTAGCAAAACCAAGAAATAAGATACATCAGAGGGACTCAGCAGCCTTTCAGACGCTGGTGTCACCAGCACCTAGCCATCCATATACATATTTACTTACTTTTGCAGTGAGAATCAAGAGGCAGAAGGTAAGAACTGCCGGCATCTTGATTATTGAGAAGAGCAGCCTGTATGTGTCAGTGATGCCTTTTGTTTCTTCTTTTGTTGGTGTTAGTTCCTTGTTTTCCTTTTTCAAAAGGGCGACCAGTGTAGTGGTGATTAAGAAGACAGCTCCCCAGAAAAACAGGAAATCTGGAGGGGGAAAAAAATAAAATTAAAAAACCTTCCTAGCAGCCACCATCAACCCTGCATTAACCCCGATTCCCTGAGTATCTTATACCCGCAAAAGTATAAACCTAGTAATAAAAACACTGAATAAAACCATTACACATCGGCCCTCCTAAAACAAGCACCAAAAGCCAACCACAACCACGTAGCTACACACAGCAACTGCCATCGCTCTTCCCTGCCCCTGGCCCTACGACACTCTTGAGACAGAGGAGCAGCAGCAAACCGGATCACCTCCTTGGCCATCTGCACACTGTTCCCTTGCTGGAGGAGAAAGAAATGAAAATGAGATCTGCAAAGGATTTCAAAATACACACAACCACTAAAAACTGATAAAGGAGGAAAAAACCCCACATTTAATAGTTGCAAGATGGGAAAAAACTTTTGGGGAAGAAGTCATTCTCACTCTCGTTATTTCCTGCGCACTCCTGGGACTTTGCTGTGCCTTGGCCCTGCACTCCCTACACAGTGTCGATCTGCCATGGGAAGGGAGCAAGGATTTACATGTATAAGCGCAAAGAGGGCCTGGGGGAAGTCCGTGCACAGCTGGACAGTCACACAAACATGCCTGTTTTCAGCGGCTGTTACACTTGCTCACTTAAGTGCTCTCTTTAAGTAGACGCAATATTTGCTAAATTGCGGATTTGAAGGTAGCAATAGTAAAAACACACCAGTATTTTATGGCAAGTACTTTGAGTTAGAGAATGGATTAATCTAAGACAATCCTGTCCTCTACCTTTATGAAAGAGGCAAGGAAGAACTCAGTAACATGCAGAGGGTAAGACAGAAGCAGCCTTTTATCTGGTCACAAGCAGCTCCAGAAGCCTCACGGTGACTTGGAGGAGCGAGGGTTGGTGAAAGGGCAAAGCCAGTGCAGAGCTGTAGTCAATTATTAGCTGCTGCTTCTCCACGGGAGAAGACCACGCACAGTGAGCGTGGAAGAAGACAAGGACAGTTGTTAAGGCTTTAGGTACATCCCACCGTCCTCAGCATAAAAGAAAAAGAGGCATTTCAAACCATTTTCTGCTGTTTCTGCACCAGCCCCTTTTCCCTTCTCTAAAATAAAGATCTCATCACCAGTGCTGTCAGATCGCGCTCTCCTCTGCTAAAAACCGGTACCCTGAACACACATTTTTCAGTACAAGATGAATTTGCAGGGAGTCATGCTAATCACAGCCACTGCCTACGGCAAGCGGGTCTCTAATAATAGCAACACGCATTACCACCGCAGCGAGAGACCCGCAGTGCAAGGACAGGAATAGAAATAGCTCTGTGCATCACCGCAGGAAGGCTCGGGATCGGGTCAGCCCTGCCAGCCGCAGCACAGCAGTGTGGTGGCTGGATTAGTAACAAAACCAAACAGAGAGGAAAAATCCATCTGCAATAGTCCAGACTGAGAAAAAATGGCAGTTTACACAAAAATGGGTCCACTTCCTCTCAAATTGGCTACAACAAACGGATTTTAAAATTCCAGTTTACACAAGGAAGTTGTCTGTGCCACCACTGCTGCCTCCCTGATCACTCTTGCCTCTGCCTCACACTGTCACTACGAAAATAAACCTCTGTGCTGGGACACAGCAAACTCCTGAGCTGGATCAGGGATGGAGCAGGCTGGAAAATAACCACCAGCACGGTGTGCCAGCGGGTACAGGTGAATCACAGCAACAGCTTCACGTACTTCCACAGCTACTCGTCTCTTCTCAGGAAAAAGGGAGCTCCACGGTCATGGCCCGGGTTTGAGCTGCCGTGAAGGGGCACTTCCCCTGCACTCGTGCTTTACTTCTCCGTGCTGGAACAGGCATCGTGTGACCGCATGGCAAACTGGACAGGAACGGCGAGTGGCTGTGCATTTGTTCACATCATTTCCCAAAGTTAATGACAACCACTAATGCCTTCGCGTCTCAAAAACTTGAGGCTGACTTGGGATCAAGAAGTGCTGACTTGTTCTTT
>NW_010389203.1:10715-12635 GCF_000710305.1 Buceros rhinoceros silvestris
AGCGTTCAGAGATCTCAAATGGCACAAATCCATTCACCTTTTCAAGTGTTCTGCTGCTTTAGCTGCCTCAACCGGCTCATCACAAGCCCCATGACAACCAGCGAGCCGCTCTCCTCCTGGCAGTGAGCTGGTCTGCAGTTGTGCTGCTCTACAACGTGGACCCAGCAAACTGAGACATACAATCACATGAACAAGGGATCAAAAATCTGCAGCCAGTTTTACCACCCAGCAAAATGTATCCTGCAACTACAGTGTCAGAGTTACTTGCTTTTCTTACTCCTCCCAGGTTAGTGCTCCAGGACAGGTTAAACAGGTTGAGTTGGTGACAATTCTTTTTCCAAAGATGGCGCTCTTGTGATAGGAACAAATTCATTTATATAAACATAACAGAAAATCTGAGCCGTGGAGGCAGGTATAGACAAACCCAACAGCTCTCCCAACTACACCAGTGACTTGCAAGTTGCATCAGCAGCACAAGACATCAGTGTCGCTGCAGGAGAGGGAAGAAAAGTGCCAGCACTGGTGAGCTCCACGGTCAGGGAAAAGAGAGGGAAGCAATAAACCAGGGGAGTTCCCTGGAGGACTGCTCTGTGCTTGTGGACAGACGGACCAGACAGAGGGTTATCAACAGGAAGGAGAGCTGAAGACTAGTAATAATGGCTACAGCGGCACAAAGTATGTACAGCAGCCTTGGCCACTGATCCCCGGGTTTACCCATAAGACAGGTACAGGACAGGAGGGAACGCTACCCTGTACGCACCAACTCAACTCCGTGTTGGCAGATCTCTCCTCTTAGATGACACAGGCAGAGCAATCAACACAAGAGAGGAAAAAGAAACTAAACCACGGGAGTTTACTCTTCATTGCCAGCTGTGGTCACTCAGAGACTGCGGCCAAGAGGGGTGCCAGTTTTTTCTGTCCTCCCACAGGCTGAGCTGGCTAAAGTCAACCTTGCAACCAAAACACGTGCATTTAACGAGGTAACATGCCTAACCTTGACGACCACATATAACCTCTCTGAAAAAAACCCAAACGACCCCAAACAGAAGGCATCCCTACACTAACAGCTAGTTATGGCTGGATTACTCCATGTAATTCATCAAAGAGAAAACAAAATCCCCCTTCCCTGAACGCTTGAAATTTTGCTATGGGCAAAACCATCTTGGAAGAGTCAATTTTTTTTTTAAATTTCCCCTTTCATCACTCCCAGGAGATGGTTCTTAAAGGCTACCCAACAAAGAAGTAAAGCTCTTGGTTGGTTTGGAGGTTTTTTAAACAATAATCTATTCCACAGTCATTAAACTGGGTGGGTGGGGAAATTCTCTCCCCAGTGCTGAGGTCAGCCAGGTAATGACAAAGCAGGCTTCTCACGCTCTTCAGTGCGGAGACGCCTGGAAGCTCAGTACTTGGAGCAGTGGCCTCTGCCAGCGTCTCATCAGGCTGCACTTTCCCATGGGCAGGAGACAAACCCAACCTGTGCAGCTCAGTGCTGAGCCACCGCTCGCTCTGAACAGAACTGTGGTCCAGCTGAGCTCAGGCAAGAAGCATCCCCAGCACAGCAGGGCAGGACGCAGGCAGTACCTGAGAGGGTGACAATCCCCTGGGGCTGGGGCTGGAACCGCAGGTACTTGTTGCAGAAGGAGGCCGACTCGAGGGCCAGGAAGAGGACGTTGCCGAGGAAGTAGCCGGCCGTCTGGCCCACCGAGTTGCAGGTGGAGGCGTAGCCCACGTTCTCCCTGGACAACATGGTCAGGGCCCAGCCGTCCACCGCAATGTCCTGTGTTGCCGCCAGGAACTCGAAGAGGAAGAAAGTCACAGTGAGTGCCACCACGTCGGGGCCCTGGCCCTCCCCGTCGCCCAGCAGTGTGTCCACCTGGGTGGACATGTAGATCATGAAGAGCCCCAGCACGTACTGCGTGG